>NW_022589730.1:18693968-18866956 GCF_004348235.1 Phoca vitulina
TATATATATATATATATATATATATATATATATATATATATATATATTGTGATGTGAACAGCCATTGATAGTCATTGCCTAGATCCATTAATTGACTAGGGACAGTAATATTATAATTTTATCTTGTTAATTAATTAACTAAGGTACATCTTCAAAGTGAAACTTTATCAACTATTTGGTTATTCAGATGTATAATTCCTATAGGAAAATCGGTATAAATGCTTTATTTTTTATATAAATTATTTTTCAGAATAATTACTTGGTTCTTTAGCATTCTCCAGTTACTGACTTCAAAAAAACATAAACTCATGGATTAAACATTTTGGTGTGTTTCAATCCATTGGGATATTATTTATGTTCTGATTGCGTTATGCTTGGCCAGTGGGAACCTCTTCAAACTGGCCTTTGAGAGCTTCTAATATGACGCTAGTAGATTTCACAGCTTCCTTGCTTTCTGTTATGACAGAATGTTTTAGGCTCATTTTGCACATTTCCCTTCAGACCTGAAATCAGTTATTTCTCCCAGAAAATGGTATCTAGTGACCATAATCTGGGGGCTAAGATGCTCATTGCTGCTATGTTGGCTATTGATGCTAGGCTTTTTCAGTGAACAGAGCTAGAAAATAAATATTTTTTGGTATGTCATGATTCTATACTGATTTTTGGTTCATATTCAGGACTAAAGGATTTTTCCTTATCTTCTTCTGTATCTCTTTCTCTAATGCCTAAGTGATTCTCAATGACAACAAATAATCGTTTTGTCCTACAATATATACAAAAGAGTTTTGGAATAAAATACCAAGACAACCATCAAAAATATCTGGTAAGAGTTTAAGATTATTTTTGCAGCTCTTTCGTCCTTAGGGTGTTTTCTATTAGGCTGTAGAGTCAACGTCTGTGTTTCAAAGTCACCGACTTGCTGTTTGTATGGTTCTATTGCCTCGTCAAAACACAGACTCATGTGTTCAATTTTGCTTGTAAATGTCAGGATTTTCTTTTTTACAATTTAATTTTCTTGGTAATTATGTAAATATTTACATAGTTTCAAAGTTAAATCTTCAAAACCAGGTATAATCATATAAGTCTTGCTTCTATTGTTATTTCCTCCTCCCTATTTCCTTCACCTACCAAAGGCAATCCATTTTCTGTATTTTCATGGTTTGTCTTTTTTTTTTTTTAAATAGAAGAAGATTCATGTACACAAACACACACATATATATATATATTTACGTCAGTGTTTCTTAACCTAGATGGGATTGGTATTTTGGACTGGATAATTTTTTATTGTGGATGATCATTCTATGTATTATAGGATGCTTAGCAGCATCCCTGTTCTCTACCCATTAGATGCCAGTAGCATACCTTCAGTTGTGACAATTAAAAATGTCTTTTTTTCAAAATTTTATCTATTTATTTATTTGGGGGGGGGGAGGAGGGGCAGAGGGAGAGGCAGAGAATCCCAAGCAGACTCTGCTCTGAGTGTGGAACCTGATGCAGGTCTCAATCTCATGACCCTGAGATCATGACCTGAGCCGAAATCAAGAGTCGGACGCTTAACCGACTGAGCCACCCAGGAGCCCCTCAAATGTCTTTAGACATTGCCGCCAAATGTCCCAGTGGGCACAGTTCTATCTGATTGAGAATTACTGCTTTATATATATATGTACATTTATAAATATGCTTATTTATATATTCATTCTTCCCTCCAACTTCTTAGATGCACAGCAGCAAACTATACCCATTTTCTTCACCTACTTTTTAAATTTTTATTTTCTAAAAATTTTCAACAAATTTCATTATCCAGATGCAAAATCAATAAGAACATTTTTTACTTGAAGCATACTTCAGAATACATGGTTCTAAATGATATATAGAAACCATCCCATCCAAGAAAAATAGAATACACATTTTCCTCAAGTACACATAGAAGCCCCTGGTTAAATTGCAAAAAGAGACACAACAAATATTACAGATTTAAGAAGACTGAAATCATACCAAGTATATTTTCCAACCACAGTGGTACAAAACTTAAGATCAACAATAAAACAAAGTTGGAAAATCTACAATGTAAATATTAAATGTTTAATATGTAAATACTAAGCAACACACTATGGTACAAGCAATGGGACAAAGAAGAAATCAAACAGCAAATCAAAATATTCCCAAAACGAAAAAGAAAACGCAATATTCCAAAACCTATGGGATGCAGCAGAAGCAGATGTTAGAGTGAAATTTATGATATAAATGCTTGTATTAAGAAAAAAAGTTCAAATAGGCATTACACCATAAGGAACTAGGAAAAGAAGAAACTTAGCTGAAAAATTCAATAGAGGAAGGAAATAACAAAGAAAAATCAGAAATAAATAGAGACCAGAATAAACAGTAACATAACATTGAAAGTAATGACCAGTTTTTCCAAAAGAATAAACAAAATTGGCAATGCTTTAACTACATTAACTAAGAAAAAAAAAGAAGACTCAAAAACCAAAATGAGAAACGGAAGAGAAAACAGTACAACAGCTAACCACAGAAATACAGAGTGGGATTAACAGATTACTATGAACAGTTACATACTAACAAGTCGGATAACTTAGAGGAAAAAACCCCAGATAATTCCTAAAAACACACAAGTTACCAAGATTGAATCATGAAATCTTGATTTCAAGAAATAGGAAATCTTCTTAGACCAATAACAAGAATGAAAGTTGAATTAGGAATCCACCTGACGTTTTTTTTGCTCAACAAAATGTATACTGGGGATTACTCCTAAGTATTATGTAGAAATAGTTTTCCTTCCTTTTCCCGGTTGTATAGTATTCCACTGTCCCATTTCTTCCTATATTTTAGCATTTTTTCCAGCTTTTATACACAGGTATACAGAATAGGTATGTAACTATTTGGGCTAGCACTTAGAGAGAGTTTGTGTCCAAGTGCTGAGAAAAATTGGACATCACACTTTTAAAAAACAGAGTAATTATCTTCCTCTTGCCCCATCAGCATTTTATTTAGTGGAACAAGTTTCACCCTTCCCCATCAATGACTATTTAAAAAAAATTGGGGCGCTTGAGTGGCTCAGTCAGTTAAGTGTCTGCCTTCAGCTCAGGTCATGATCTCTGGGTCCTGGAATCAAGCCCCGAGTCGGGCTCCCTGCTGAGTGGGGAGTCTTTTTCTCCCCCCCTGCTTGTGCTCTCGTTCTCTCACTCTCTCTCTCTCCCTCCCCCTGAAATAAATGAAGAAAATCTTTAAAAAAATTCTATTCTTAAAGCTCAAAATTTTTCAAATTTAAGAGAAGTACATGTCTGGCATTTTCTTAATTATTATCATTGCCTTATCATTTCTGAACCTGGATCTAGTTATGTTCTTGTTTGCTAATCTGCAATTTGCACATTCAAGCTGCCCAAAGCCTTATCATTTTATTTTTTAATTTTTCCTTTTCAGAACTTTCTGGACTTTTCTCTCACTGTACCAAGGAGAATGTTCTGTTCGCTACGGTGGCTTTCAATCCTTCTCACCAACTGTGAGGATCAAGGAATTATTCCAAATTACTAAGTGGGATTAAATTTAAGAATTTGGAATTCCCAGTCACTGCTCTCAAATAGCGACTAAAAATGTTGGTTTCCTCTGAAGATCAGCGGGCAGAAGAATGTTACAGGATATGAGGTGGGACAAGGAGCTCCCTTGGTGCCTGAACAATCCTCAGAATGAGGATTCTGAGGCAAGCCCGAACGGAGCCCCCAGCTGGGCTAGAGGAAATTAGGCCTCAGCTTCCATGGGGGAGACAGAGGAGCGCTGAGCTTTTCAGGGATGCTTGGGCTGATTCTTTTACCCTTTTCCAGCAGCCTTGGAACACATCAGCCTGCTCTCCCTGACAAATGAGAAGGCCAGGCTCAAATTAATTATTTTGGCACTATTATCATACAGACCAATTCAGTACATTTATTTAAAGCTGAATATTAAAGCCTATTTATTTTCTCTTCTAGCTCATAAACTGTTCCCCCCTGCCCCTGCCCAAAATGGGTTACATGATGAAAGCTGAAACTTGAGGAAATTCCTCATTTCCATATGAATATCTCATTCTGCAGTTTGAAGAAGTACAAAAGTATGAAATGTACCTCATTTTGATGTGGCCCCCAGGAGAAAGAGTTAAAGGAGATTTTGCTAAGGGGTATGTGTGTGTGTGTGTGTGTGTGTGTGTGTGTGTGCTGAGTTGTCAGAAAGGAGAGCATGCAATAAAGAATGTGATCTTTCCTATTTTTAAAAGGAAGTATTTTGTAAGAATGAGGTATGAAATCTGCTAACTCACTTTAGGATGTCATTTTCCCAATGACCCTCAAATTGTTTCATCAAAATCTTTTCCTATCTAATCAATTAAACCCACCTCTCTGAACCCTTTCTTTTACAGAACTGCAAATTTCTTAACTTCTGTTTTTAGAATTATCCCTTGTCTACTAATAATGGGCCAATGATAACACATGCTCAAGAGCAAAATCCAAAATACAATTTTGTATAATGAAAAGAAGAGACAGATTTTTTTTTGGCCAGTTAAAATACCAGCTCGAATGAATTATTTGCCCTTCAGTAATTTTTTTTTAATCTTTTATTTCTCTGTTCTTGGGCTCAAGACGAACATATCTGCTTACTGCTGTTTTTTGCTTGTCTTTAATCATACAAATAGCATCTAGCCTCTTCTTCCATCTCCTTACTGCTCCCCCACTCTCCTTCATTAGAAGGTTCCCTCTGTTCTCATTTCCTCCTTTACTCCATTGTGAGCAGCTGGGCTATGTGCTTGCAGCAAATTAGCTGTAAAATAAAGCAGTCTTTTTTTTTTCCTTTTATTTTTTTTTTCCAGGGTGTTGTGGGAGAAAAGGTGGTTAGAGAAATTATCCCACAATAAGCAAGTGTGGACAAGGATCAAATAAGCAGAAGAAATCAGCCTGTTGGAGGGTTCACTCACACTGACGAACCGTAGTTTAGTACATTCCCCTCCTGGGGGGTCCCTTTTGCATCATTCTGTATGCTTACCCTCAAGTTCTTTAGCAAAGGCAGTTTCCCCACAGTTCTTGATTGCCACAGACATTCACCAAATGAAGTCCCGGTTGCAATGTGTGTTCTTTAAAATATTGAAATCCAACTGCAGTCTTAATGTTGTTGGCCTCACTTTTTGTGTGTGTTTAAAAATGCAACAGCAATTGTCACAGCCATTCATCAATTTAAAAAGGCAGGCAGGCACTGAAATTGTGTATGGTCTCAAGAGGAAAATTAGTTCTAAAGGTAAGGAAATCCAAATAAGCTGGATGAGAGAGAGAGAGAGAGAGAGAGAGAGAGAGACATGGGAAAAGCCTTAGCGACTACTCCCAGGCATCTGGGCTCAATGTCCCCAACGTGGGTTTTGTGGTTCATCATGGTCTGCAGGTAATCAACAAGCGCCCTCCGTAAAGGTGCTGGATGACCACATATAGTACGATTCTTTGGAGTGTCAAATAAGATCCTCTGTGCTTGGTTTCAAGCACATTGACAAGAGAATGCTAATTATTCTCACTTGGCTTCTCTCCTGGTAGCGTGTTCAAATCTAACATATCGTCACTTCTCTCTCTATCCCAGTTCAAGTAGCACAGACCCACCTCAAGGTGGGTGAGTGGAAACAACACTTAGATGGAGGCACGGGGTCATCCTACACCTTGCTGGACCCTTCATCATTATATGCAGTGAATGTCAACCTTTTTTATGAAGTAGTGAAATATTTTCTTTTCCAAATGAAACATTACTTGGCATTTAAGTATGCAAAGCAGCAAAAGGAACATTTGAGTACCTTAAATTTATTTTGCAATTTACAAATTTATGCAACTGTGATTTTAAAGTTTGTTTATTTTAAAGGCGTTCAAAGAGAATTCTGATGCCTTTTGCTTGAACACAAAAAATTGAAATTGGGGATTAGGGATGACTGTTGCCATTATAACAACCTCACTTCCCGATTCTACCCTCTTTATTTGTGAATTTTTGTTTGGGTTACAGAGTAGGGAGACAATTTTGATTCAGACACTTAAGTAGAGGGATATGGTAAGATTTTTGTTTTTTATTCCATTTCCTTTGTGACCTCGGAACATCCCCCATTTCCTAGGAAATGACTGCAGACACGGGATTCCAAAGTTGGCAGAAACACAAGTCAACCTGATAGTACCAGGTTACACTTAGTGATCTCACATTTGTTCATATCACTTGAGTGTTTTAAATTACTGTTTAAGACTGGTTAAACATATTTATGAATGCAATCCTAATTAAATGTTTGCAGAATCTCTGAAGCACCGTAGCAAACTCAGGAGTAAAGAATGTGGTTTGGAAACCATTGCATTTCCAGAGAGATTGCCGGCAGCACCAGCAGCATCTTGGGAGTGAAGTCACCAATACTGGTGAGACAGGAGTGTGTGTGTGTGTGTGTGTGTGTGTGTGTGCCTCCTTAAGAGCCATAAATGCTCTGAAGGGGGTCTGTTGTCTGTTTTGGATTGTTGGAACAACTTTTCAGCCCCAGGTTTTGTTAAAGGCAGAATTTCTCTAGTTGGTACCATGCAAATTGAGGATGCTGGAGACGGGAGCCTGGAAGCCCTTCCTGCTTCTAGAGCTACGTGGTGCAGTGTGGTAGTCATCAGCCACATGTGGCTGCTTAAATTTAAATCCTCATCCTCAATTAAAATTACATAAAATTAAAAACTCATTTCTGCAGCCTCACCAGCCACATTTCAAGTATGCAATAGCCACATGTGGCTATTAGATATCATATTGGATAGGACACATTTGGACTTTTTTATCATCACAGAAAGCTCTATGGGAAAGTACTGCTCTAGAATGAGAGCCACTCATCATCAGTCTGATGGCCATTTTGAGGTTGCTCTTAAAAATAGCTTATAACCCTGCACAGCATCATCTTTCCAGTCATTGCAAACATCCCCTCCATTTTGCTGGAACTATTTAAATGAAAGATGAGTGGGGAAACATCTGGCAACATCTTCTGATCCTGACGACAGTCCTCTTTCCTAATGGCCCATGATAGAATGAGAGAGAGTACATTGGGGCTTATATTTGGGAATTCCCTTGAAAGACCATAAAGGGCAAGCAGAATGATTCAGAGAGAGAACTCTGGAATAAGGCTACGTTTCTGAATCCACACAGGCTCTTACAGGCTATGCCATCTTGAGGAAGTTAACCTCTCTGTGACTCAGTTTCCTCTTTTAGGGTAATGCCAGTACCTACCTCATTAGATTATTGTGAAATTAAGTGAGAAACGGCTCAGTGCCTAATTCCTAGTGAGCATGTGATATGTGTTGGTTGCTTTTATTACTCTTACCACTTGCCCAAACTAGAAATTCCATTATGGAAGTCATTGTTTGAATAACCATTTCAAACACATGAAACAGAAGAAAACTGATTCTAAAAAAATCTCCCAGATAAGAGAGTAGTAATCAAAATGTGACCTGTGAGAAAGGTGTCTGGGTAGGGTTAGGAAACCACCAAATGTCACAAATTCCCCATTCTAGAGTTTCTTCGATTCCTCACTTTAAAGGCTAGAGGTAGTCTTCAAGTAATACTTGAAAGAAGAGTGTTTTCTGAGCTCTTGCCTAGTTGGGAAAGCCTGTAATTGTCATATGAATGTCAACTTGGCTGAGCATTAAATTCATGGGCCCCAAATCACTTATTCTAAACCTGGATAAACTTGGTACCATGGTTTTCTGATATTTGGTATTTGAAAGCAATCTGGCCTGATTTTAGTTTTTCATTGAGGATGTGTTTTGAGTTCCCCCAGCAGTAAACTCAGAGGCAAGGAATCAAGTGCGAGGAGTTTATTTGACAAGTGAAGGAGGGGGGTGGAGATGCAAGACAGGGAAGGAAGGCAGCAGATAAGAGGTATGTCCTAGAGTGGGTTAGCAAGCCAGATACCACTGTACCCATCTGGAGCTGAATCATGCTGGATTAATTGTGGAAGTCAGTGTAAAACACATTTCCCAAAGTTACCCTCTCAGAGAAGTGAGGACACTGGGGTATGTAATCACCAAATCATCTCTCTTACTGCTTGAATACAGCTTCTGGGAGTTACTGATCCCCCAGCACTTGTAGACATCTGCAAGGGCAGAGAAAGGGCAGGGTCAGAGAAAGACTGGAAGAGGATCCTGGGGGTTGGCCGTTGGAGGTCCAGCTGCCTATGCCAATGTGCTGAGGATGAGAGAAGTGTGCTGGGACAACAAGGTCCACCACAGGGAGCAGCCTCTTTCTTCTGTAGGGATGCTTGATGCTTGAATGACTGATTGATTGGTTGTAATTCCACATTTTTTTCCTGTGTCCTCTTTCACTTTCTCTGGATCTCACTTTCTCTTAGTTTCTCTGTCTCTTATTCTCCTCCATGTCCCTCATCTCTGTCTCTCTTTCTCTGATGCTCTACCACTTTTTAATTTCTCTTTCTTTTTTTCTTTCTTTTTGACTGGATTAGCCCCTTTAGCAAGCAAACTTAGTCCTGAAAATTTTTCTTTAATTTTATCTTTTCTTATTTCTTTGGCATTGGTTCTTTTTTTTTCCCTCTTGTTGTCCTGCAATAACTATATTCCTAAGTTCTAGCTATATGTTCTGCCCTCTCATCGTTTTCATCTCTATGCTTTTTCTTTGCATTCAAAACAAATTTTCTGGTTTGTCCTCCACATTGCTGCTTTTATTTTTGACATTGTTGGATCTGCTCTCTATTCTCTCTAAATTAGATTTTATTTTACCAATGCAAGCTTAGCTTTCTTGCAATTCTTCCTTAAGGATCTAGCTCAATTGTTATGTCAGTCTATTCAAGATTTCTGCTGCTCTTTCATAGATATCATGACTTTTCCAATTCTATCAAGATTATTGAAGAGTTTTCTATTTTTTTCTTATCCCTACTGTAAATCATTTTCATATTTTCCTCCTAGTCTTTAGGATAATGTCCATTTCTTTAATCTTCAGTATTTTCTATCATCTGTATATATATATATTTTCTTTTTACTGAATCTCAAAGAAGGTCACATCAACTCAGACCGACCATTTACCAAACAAAAAAGCCTGTGGATTTTGCCCTGATTCTATTTGTTGTCCACTGCTGGCTGAAATGTAAGTAGGAGGGCAGGTTGATGTTTGTACCTCTCAGCTCAGGCTCCACTGTTGAACAGGTCTTCATTGAGAGAGGCTTTGATGGGCTAAAGAGAGAGCTTCCCCTATTCTTGGCACCTAGTTCTCTATCCCTCTGAACCCACAGAGTTCAGGAAAATGTAGACTTGTAAGCATGTGCTGAAACCAAGGCTATTTGTATTCCCTCCATTGTCCCTATTCCTTTACTTGTAGGGGCTATGCTTTTCCCAATGCAATTTGCATCATGAGTTCCATGTGCTTTCTTATATATTTTTAAAAAATATTTATTCTCTGTAAGGGTATTGAAATATGAGGGATGATTGGAATAACTGAGTCAGGTATAGTGATTTCAAACCCAAGTTCTAGACCTAGACTGCCCAGGTTCAAATTCTGATTTGCCATTTTTTTAGCTAAAATCAGTTAACTTCTCTAGGCCTTTGTTTCCTTGACTTTGTAATGAGGGTAAGGATGAAGCATCTACTCTTTTGGGTTGTTGTGGATATTAATTCCGTTAACATATGTGAAGTGCTTGGCAGAGTGCCTGCCACAAAGTAACTAATCAATAAATGTTAGCTCAAATTATTGTCTCACAAACACCTCTGGTGTGATGAGAGAAATAGCCACCATGTTTTTTGGTATGGGTGGGTAGGCGTAAGAGAGAAGGTACTGGGGGAGAAATGAAGAATTTTCTAATCTACTTTTGTCTGAATGAGACTGCTCTATCTAGTTCATGAGACAAAGTATGATAGACACTAATTTTTTCTTTTTTTTTTTACTTCCAGTTCCATCAGCCTTGTAATTAGTAGAAATCCATAATTAATAGAATTAGAATTCTGACCACAGGTCATCTGCTGAGCTTAGCTTTTGATTTTGTGGTGAATTTTCCTTTTATTATGTGTTTTCATGTGTATTTTAGTGGGATATTGGGAGAAATTGCATTAGATGACTGGGGAGATGCCATTTTAAATTGGAATGATGTAGAGAGTTTTTACCTGCTGACCTTGCAAATTACTCCTATCCTGCCTTGGTTCAAGTATCAAAGGAGAGGCAGTAGCAAGCATGGGGTGCAGCCTTTATCCATGTGGCATGGGAGAAAAGAAAGTCCATCCTGAGCCTTCTCAGTTTGGGAGTCTGTGACATTGACCATTTGACCACACATGAGTCGTGAGATGCAGATATGAACACAAGTTCAAAATAGGTACTGGTGTTATGCCATGATTCCATTTAGGAAAGAGGGGAGCTATTTTTTTGGATGACTTATGAAGTGTTTAAGAGAATGTCTGGTATATAGGAAGTGCTATAAGGGTTTTTGAACCAAAGAACTCTATGAGGTAGGCACTATTATTATACCCATTGTACAGATGAGAAAATTGAGGTTATATAATTTTTCCAAGGTCACACATCTAGCAGAAGGTAGAGTCTGGGTCCAGCCCCAAATGGTTTGGTTCTAGATTTCCCATTCTTGACAAATGGACAACTGCCATACTTGACAATCATTTGGGATTCTGCCATGGGCCTCATTGAAACCACATTGCTCACCCCCAAATGGAAAACAGATCAGGAAAGTTGCTGTTGTTCCTATCAAATGAAGTTTACCAGAGAATGTCCTCAAGTCTTGATGCTACTATTAATACTGTCATCTTCTAAGCCCAAAACACCAACTCTCCATTTTTCTTCCATCACAACTGTTGTTCCCTGGAGCAGAATAAAAAGTAAATACATATGCCGTGAGCCTCTCTGTCAAAGTCCATGGGTATATGATATATATATATACACCTCAGTATATCTGTGGATGCCTTCCTTCTTTAGGAATTATTAATATTCTGAGCACCTTAAATCAATTTTTTTACTTGGTAGAGTTTTCTGTGTGGGGTTTAACTGAGCCCTTAGCCACTCTCTCTCCCACTTATGAAGTTTAGCTGCACCACCATTTGGTGCTTATGTAGGTAAAATGTCAGCACAGGTCTGAGAGGTCTATCTATGGAGACATCTGCTACCTGAAGCCCCATGAGTAATAGCCTGGCCATGGAGTGAGTGGGAGAAACATCTGCTCCACACACAGAAACTGACTGCTGTGCAGGCAGAACCAGGCCACTGGGAGAAAGGGAGCAGACCAGTGACAATAGGGCTGCAGGCGGCCAGAGGCAGTATTCTAGCAGGCAGCTTCTCTCTTCCTCACTCCTTCCCTAATAGGAGTGGGCTCCATGCTGTGATAGGTGAGATAGCACACAGGCAGATTGTCCACCAGATGGTACAATCTTCTATTTAAGAAATATTTGAAAGGGCAACAAAATACAGCAGAAACCATCCGACAGTCCACATGGCTAATGCAAAATTAGCCAAAATGATGGTGGCAGCAGTAGTGGGGGTGTTGTGGGGTGAGATGTAGGAAAGGCTAAGGGGACACGAGCACCATGATGTCTGGTGGGGCAGATGTCGGTATAGTTTGAGATACTTCTCCAACATTGCACTGTGGGGCTTTGATGAGCTTCTGTGAACCCTGATCTGTAGACTGTGCTTGAGAATTGCCAAGGCCAAGGGTGATGGACACAACCATGATGATCCAACGTGGCTCGTGTCTCATGAGCCAGGGACATCTCTTGTGTTCTCACTCTGGGCAGAGTGGAACTTTGGTTGTCATTGTTATTCTGTGGCTCTTTCCTTGTTTCTGTATCTCTGGTGAGTGGCTTTTCCTTACTGATGTTCCATTCTAGCACTATTTGAACACAACTCTACATGTTGCTATCAGCATCCTCAGGGATATTGTTAGTTGAGCTTTTGTTTTGTTCCAGGTACTGTGCTAAGCATTCTACCTAGTAATAGTTAGTACACATTCAGTGGTTATTATATATCAGCACTGGTTGGAGTGATTTACATATATTGCCTTATTTAATCCCTGTAACAAACTAATGAGGCAAGTACTATTATTATCATTTTAATCATACACATGGGGAAAGGGAGGTTTGGAGTCCTTAGATAACTTGCCCAAGGCTACAAGATTATCAAGGAAATAACCTTAATGGGGAAAAGAATGTGTCTAATCCTAATCCAGAATCCATGCTTTTAAAGGCTGTGCTCTACTACCTCTGATATGT
Organism: Phoca vitulina; assembly: GCF_004348235.1. NCBI lineage: Eukaryota > Metazoa > Chordata > Mammalia > Carnivora > Phocidae > Phoca > Phoca vitulina. The sequence continues at coordinate 18,706,196 of NW_022589730.1, forward strand.
ACATTTTCTGTTTTCATCCTTATGACCACTGTGTGAAGATGTTGTCATTCCTAATGCACAGTTAAAGAAACTACCGCTCAGAGAGTTAAAGGCATTCCCTGGGGTCATGTGTCTGGTAGTCAGGTCCATCTCACTCCCCAGCTGGTGACCGGCCACCGTGCTAGTCCACCTCTTCTCCACCAGCTTCTCTAGCTCCCTCTCTTTCCCTGCATCAGCTTCCTCGGCATTCATGCTTGAAACCCTAGCAATATATTGACATTATGCAGTTAACCCTTGAACAATACAGTGGTTAGGGGTCCCAATCCCTCCTGCAGTTGGAAATCTGCCTATAACTTCTGACTCCCCCCAAATTTAACTACTACTAGCCCACTGTTGCCCAGAAGCCTTCCTGATAACATAAAGTGTTGATTAACATGTATTTCATATGTTTGTGTATTATATACTGTATTTCTACAATAAAGTAAGCTAGAGGAAAGAAAATGTTATTGAGAAAATACATTTATATTACTGTACTGTGAAAAATCCACATATAAGTGGACCCGCACAGTTCAAACCCATGTTGCTCAAGGGTCCACTGTATTTAATTTCCAAGACTTATTTCTTCCTCTTTCAGAGTATCTCCCTTCCTGTTCCTTTCTTCTCCATCCCCGTGGCTACTAGCTGGCCTAGAAGAAGTTCCTTGGCCCTCACAGTGTTATTAAAATATTTGCCGTCAACTGTCACATGCCTTCCCTCAAAAGGTGTGCCATGATTTCTAGGCATGAGCCTCAGAGACACATACTACCATCCTACATTCTAGAGGTAATCGATGATGGAATGGCTTTCTCTATTAACTAGCCCCTAAAACTACAGAAGAAGGGATATCTGTGTGTCGCTGTGTGTACGGACATTCACCACAGTGTAAAAATGTAAAATTTGGTCATGTTTTCCATTAATGTGTATAAATGCATTTATATACAAATACATTTCTAAGGATGAAACTGTGAGCAGAGATAAATGCCACTCTGTGGTGGTGGCTCCAAGGGGACTGCGTCTGTAGGGGCGAGCCAGTTTTCTGGGGAACTTTTCTCTTTGACCATCATAGGAACAGTGTCAGGAATCTGGATGTTTAATTTTTGGAAGGCAATGAGGCTTCATTATTCATAGAGGATTCTTCCTGAGAGTTACAACAGACAATGGAACAGAAATGGGGTTGACTAACCCATTGACCTTGTATCACAAGTGCAGAAAGAAATAAAAACTGAGCAGCCCCCTGTGTTTTCCATCCCCCTGAGGGTTCTGTCTGTTCTCAGGCCTGGACCTCTTTCTGTTTTCCCCTCTGGAGGGTTCCAGTATCCAGCATCTCTGTGTTAATTAACTCAGCATGTGGCACATAAAGGCCTGACAGCAGATAGCTAATGTTTTGGATATGCACACAGTTTAAGGATTAGCTCAATTCCAAAGGACAACTTAACGTTGTCACAGTACAGTTGACACTTGGTGATCCGAGGCAAATTTTGGGTTCTGGGCAATCTTCCTTCTGCCACCATCATGCATATGGGCCTCCACTCCTTACTCTCAGTTCTTAAACATTCAGACAAAGCAAGCCAATTTTAATATTTTAATTCACCCTAAATAAAATCTTGTAATTGCCAATAAAACCCAACAATAAAAAAGCCTTATAATGCACCGGGTTATCTGTGCCGATGTTTGTCTCTCGCATGATGGGCATTTTACAGAATATATTAAAAATATGTATAATAGATAAAATAAACATATAATGTAGGCTCACATATAAGGTAGCCCCAAAGCCAAATTCCTTAGAATAGGTGTGTAGATGAGAACTCAGTGTGGTATGGAAATCCTTTGGCCTGATTTCCAGCCTTTTTGAGCATTGAGTAATGAAAAGTTTGCCAAGTGGCAGCCCACAGGCCACATCTGGCCTCTTGACATGCTTAATTTGGCTTGTGTAGCGTTCTTAAAAAGTTATAATTGAAAATGTGGGGATTTTTTTTTAATTTGCATTTTTGGGTTTTCTTGCTCTAGGTTTGTGTTGCCTGATGGCAAAAATTGACAGGGGTGGAGCGACTCTCTCCGCTTTGGGTGGGGCACATGAGACATGGTGTCAACTTTAGCCCAAGTACATAATGTTTGAAGTGCCCGTTTCTGAGCCCCAAGTAGTACTTTCTTGTTGTTCTGCCAACCCGTTTGCTAAATCTCCCACTTCATTCCTAATCATTTCTTGTCTATTTTGCTCAAGGTAAGCTGTTGAAGGAAGACAAACTGGCTCGAGTTGGGCAGGTTCATCTTAGACTCCCTTTGTATTTAGCCCTGTACAAAGTGGAGTTTTCACTAATCTTGACCAATTGCCCAGAAATCACCTAGTGAGCTCCTTGTGAAAAATCCCAAAACAAGCAAATAAAATATGTGGAAAGGCTGACAAATTTAGCTATTCGGCATGGCATTTAAAAAACCGATATAGAAACATTTTTAATGTACTCTTTCAAATGTCATGACAGCTGTCCAAATTTGTAATTTTAAAATATATTTTATGTTATCACATACATTTGCTATACACTCTATCAAATATATGACTAATATGTGAAAACAAATATGTTTGCCACCCAGCTGACTCATGCTCCTTGGGATGTGGGAGGCTCCTTAAAGAATAAACAAAGAGCCCCTTGTGTCTGGGAAGAGGGACCCCAAAGTTAACATTTTTTTTTTCTCCAGGGGATTTGTTCAGGGTTCCGCTCTTGTTTCTCCTTGGGATGGAAGGCATGTATCATACAAGTTCTTACAGAATCATTAGGCCCAAAAAAGGAAGATGTGTCTTATTTTCAAGACCAGGGAATAGTTCCTTAAATCATTCATTTATGCATGCAGCCCTTTCTTCATCTGTTTGTTCACTCAGGGAGTGTTTATAGAATACCTACCACGTGACACTGTAATGTTTGATGTTGTAAGGGGGATATGTACATGAACAAAAATTCTGGGTTGTTTGCTTGTTTGTTTGTTTGTTTGTTTGAAGGAGCTGCGTTTATTTCCATGGGCTGCCATGACAGAGTACCACAGATGGGTGGCTTAAACCACAGAAAGCTGTTGTCTTACAGTTCTGGAGGCCAAAGGTGTCAGCAGGGTTGGTTCCTTTTGAGGGCTGTGAAGGAAGGCTCTGTTCCAGGCCTCTCTCCTCCCTGTGTCTTCATGTCATCTCACCTCTGTGTGTGTCTGTGTCCCAATTTTCTCTTCTTATAAGGGTGCAAGTCATACTGGATTAGGGCCCATCCTAGTGACCTTTGACCCTAATTACCTCTGTCAAGGCCCTATCTCCACATAAGCTCAAATTCTGCAGTAATGGGGGCTAGGACTTCAACATGAAGTTTTTGAGGGGAGGATGCAATTCAGCTCATTCAACAGGAGCATATAAGGTGACTTTCTGGAAGTTTGAATGCTTCTCTTCTGCTCATTGGTTCTGCTGCTTTTACTAGTAAAGAGGTTCTTTCACTGTTGCTAATGGCTACATCACTGATTACTAAACTAGGCTAGCCTAGATAATTTTAGATGCTAGAAAGGTGACAATAAACAGAGCTTGATTCCATAGACACAAAATTTTAGTAACTGGACATAAAATGGGTATACAGATGATAGGGGCCGGATTTTGGATGCACTTACATGTAACATGAAGGGCCAGTTTGTGGCTAGGAGTGGGAACAAAAGGTCTCCATGGTGTTTTCCAGAAGGATCAGATACCATGTAATATGGGTGACTAGAGAGGGGAGAGCTGGTGAAGATAAGCCAGAGAGGAAAGTTCTGGAAAGTTGAAATCTGAGTAACATAAAGGCTGTCACATGATCCTGTAAGTCTTCCTGAGTGAGGACAAAAGGAGAAAGAACCAAAAAGGAGAGAAAGAGCCAGCACTAACCTGGGGTTTGTAGGACATGTGTCATGACAGACGGCGCTATTAAAAGGACCCCTACTGACATCCTTTGACAAGATCATGCTGCAGCCCAGATAGAAAGCAGTGTGGGGCCCAGCCCTGTGCCACAACTGTGAGATGGAAGATCATCTTCATTACACTCTTTCTCCAACTCTTTTCCTTGCTTGGCCTTTTTTCTCCAGCATCTTCCCTGCTTCACTTTTCCAGCCTCTAAGCTGGCAGGGGTAAAATGAGAGCCGAGAAAAACCTTAGACTCTCAACAGCATGTGCGTTGTCTTATGAAACTCCCAGAGATTGAAATGCTTCTGTAAGTGGTAGGCACTGGAGGTCATGGGTTTTGTCCATGGGTGCCTTTCCAGCACATTCTAAATGACACCACCAATTCAACTGTGCCACCTTCATTCAGGTGCAAGCCTGGCTCTGGCCCCCTTCTTTCCAGCAGCATTTCTCTAACTTTCATGCGTGAGCTCATCATGTGGGGATCTTGTTAAAATGCAGACCGTGATTTAGAGGGTCCAAGGTGGGCCCAGGCTGTTTTGCACTTCGAGTTGCGAGGGCCTGTGGGATGACGGAGCCCCATGGAGATGCTGTCAAAGTGTCCTTCTGTCATTCAGGAGCTCCGGGCTCGGTGGGGTTCCCAGGTTAAGAAGAGAAGATGCCTCTCTTGGCTGCTGCCGGCACCTTAACTTTCACTAGCTCCTGTATTCATTAGCAAGGGTTAGAGAGAAAAGAAAAATAACAGTAGTGTTCTTAATTGGATCTCTGAAAGAGATACTGCATTTCCACTGATTAAGGCAATTAAAGGTGCAAAAAGCTGTTCAAAAGCTGACGTCTTCAGGTGTCTCATAACAAAAATTAATACCACTGTTAGCTGTGCTACCTAGTCATGCTGTAAAGTAAATTAATTACTGCAACCAAACTAATAATAACAGTGCAGGCAGAGTTGTAGCAATCTTGTGGCTTACCATTGGAGACTGAGCAGGGACTTTTGCCTCTCTGCTACCCATGAGCGCAACCCAGCAATTGCTGACTGTAACATTTCTATTGTATGGTTTATGCTAAATATGCATATCTTAATTGCATTAGTCAAAATAATTAGCTAATATATTTTTGCATAATGACGAGGTAAGCAAATATCACCATAGCTCAGTGGTTCTTGCATGAGTAAATTTGGAAAATTAATAGACTCCCAATTTCCTAATTATCTGTCTTTTATTCCATGCTCAAACAAAGAAAAGCTACTGCACACTCCTGGGCATCGTGTAATTTAGTTTGCACCTTGAAAATTTAAAGCACCTGTGTTTGTTTTCTCCCCCTTTTGCAGGAAAGTGATAGAAAGAAAACGACAACTCCTTCCGTTTATCACCCTGAAATTGAAATGTAAAGGAGGCAGCGATCAATACATTTTAATTTTTATACGGAAGCGGGGCCTCGAGTTACAAGGCATTTTTTAAGCATTGGGAAGTTATTATAAAGTTGAAACAATGGTCAAAATTCTTCCCAAAGTGACAGTGTGGAGCAGGTGCCTGAGCTCCGGGTACATGGTAACATTCCTCCGTACTGTCCTTTCCCTCGCGTCTACCAACCTTCCCCTTTGTGTCTCTGATGACTTCCCAGTTTAGCTTGGCTCTTTCTAATGTATTCACACCTACATGGCAATGGTACCTTTCTTGCTGCTGGACATAACAGTCTCCACAGAGGACAGTGTGGTTGTTGAAGAGTAAAGCTCGCTGTTTTGATTAAAATGCTCAGTGCACCACAGCTGGATTCCTCTGGGTTCCATCTCATTTCTTTGGGTTTAAGATTATGAACCAGAGTAATACGCGGGGCTATCCTATGGAGCATCCTGATTTAGCAGAACCTGGCCATTCCTGCCTCACTATTTATGAGAAAGCATACCCTTAGTATGCTAATCTAATGCATAAGGAAAACAGAAATCTGCCCAAGGGGACATTTGGGCAATATACTAATATCCTCTAAAGAGCTTAAAAATACTCTTGCCTGTGTCTTTCAGTGGCAAGTTTCAGGCCACCACTTAAAAGGAAGAATGTTCCAGAGCCTGAAGCCCACCACATCTGGACGAAACCCTCATGCCAAGCCCTAAGCCACTAGTCTAATGATAGGCAAGTCCCGTAGGGGAGAAAGCAGCTGGGTGAGGCTCTCCTTTAAGTTTCTGATGAGTCTAGATTTCTGGTGGCTTAGGGGAAAGCAATCCGCAGCCTGATAAGGGAGGGAGGAGATCTTCACTGATGTCACTTTGCCTCAACAAGCTTTGATTGGATCACTTCCCCCGGCAGGTGCAGGATTCATCATCAGGATTCCAGCCTTGAGACCCCTTGGACCGCCTGTCAGCAAACCCCGTGTAGGCATCGAGAGCAGGTAGCAGCTGTAGGCTGTAACTTCCTCAGGTAACGTACTCCCATGCTCACACTGCAAATCGCCAGGAACCATACAGGAAATGTATGTAAAATTTGTTTTAATTTGTACATGTGAGTGTAACAGGCTCTAATTAAGATGAGGAAAGAGATGAAGGCATGCTAAATGGTATCTGGGAGGCCATGAAAACGTAACATCCAATTTTATAGAACAAGAGTTGGTACAAGAGGAGTAAACTGGAAAGCCAAACTCGCAGCATCCATCTTGGCCAGTTAGGAAGGGAAGGCTGTTCACTGTCACCCAGGCACCACGTTACCATCAGGGCAGGGGAACCCAGAAGGCAAAAGAAAAAAGTGCTGGGATTGAAGGCCTAGAAGAAAAACTAATGAAGAGAAACAGATGAATATTCTGAGGAAAAAAAAAAAACAACAACACCCAAATTCTCATGCTAGAAAATGTAGTGAGAAAAGTAATTAGAAACTTTAGACCGGAGGATGGAAGAAGTTCTGCAAAGCTGGATGTAGCCAGTGCACGGACGCAAACACAATGGGGAAGAGAGGATAGAAAGAGGATAGAGACCCTGAGGGATGAAGGGAATGATGGCCCAGTCCTCAGGCTACGTGGTTCAACTTCTCGTTGCCTCTGATCCCAGGAGAGGCCATGCTTGCCTCCGAGTTATGGAGAGCCTTGTATCCAGGCTGGAAGTCAAGGGCAAAAGTAATGGAACATATTTCCCAGCCTTTCCTTAACTCCTCAGAGGCCTCAGGGGAGGCACCTTCTTGCATGCTAGTCAGGTATTCCCCCCGAGCCCCTCGAGTATTTAAGAAAACTTCCCATATGTGATGGTGGGGCACAGAGCGGGAGGTAGGGGTGCAGCAGATCAGGCTACAGAGGAAACAGGGACCAGGTGACACTCTTTCAACATGAGGAGTTTGAGCTGAATCCTGGGGGTAGCCAACAGCCAGGAAAGGGCTGAAAAGCAGCATGAAGCATAAGATCAGCAAATCTTGGAACCAGCCATCAGTTACTGAGTAGCTAACCTTCATGTGGAAGGTACAAGAATGTGGAAAGCATATTCTTTGCTTCAAAGATCTAATATTCTTGAGTTATGTGAGTAACTGAATGATTTTTTTAAAAAATCCTAAATAATAGATTAATGATAGAGAAGACATGTCTCAGAAGAAGTAGGATATGATTAACATGCAGATCGCTGCTGCTCCAAGTGTGGTCTGTGGATAAGCAGCATGGTAATTACCTGGGAACTTGTTAGAAAGCAGAAGCTCAGGCCCCACCTCATACTGACTTGACGCAGAATTTGAAAAATAACAAGATCTCCAGGTGATCTACCCAAAGTCCTGGCCAAAAAGACTTGCAAAACTATTAGGTGCAAAGCCTTCAGTGGAGAACAAAGATTTGATGAAGGAAGAGTAACCTTTCGTTCAGTAGGGATTGGTTTTGTTGTCTACAATGAGGCAGGTGCTTTGGTGCATAAAGGCACAGGACAGGTCCCCTACAAAAGCATAAAGCAGATAAAATATAATAGCTGTCAGATTCTCCAGGCACTCACCCTGGAAGGACTTAGAATCTTGGGAAAAGGGGAGGAGGACCCTGCATTTCCTGAGAAAAGGGGACTTGTATCATAATTTGGATAGGCTTATTTCTTGCACACCTGGGTTGGAGAAATAGTTCTTCTTTGGTGCATGACTCAGTTGAATGGAGTAAACTTTGGGAAGAGGCAGAATGGTGGGAAATGAGGGAAATGGAGTTCCCTAGGCATGGCTTCCATGTTGCATAATCAAGTGACTTTACAAAAATATAAGCCAACTAGAATCTTTCTAGAGTAACTAGATCTAGAATCTTAATTACAATCTTTCAGTGTCTACCAAACCATGAAACAAGCCAAACTTCCAGTAGAGCTCTCCCGGCCTTCTGTGGACAGACTGTTGCCAACCTTTCTATTCTCCTGTATCTCAATCCTCAACCGCCCTGATCTACCTATCACAGCAAGACCATATGGAAATGTTATGTTGGGTTCTCCCACTCTGCCCACCTTTTTCTTCTACACCCAGTGATTTGCTCACAGTTCCCACTACTTATAACAGCCCTTGTCACCCTATTTTGCATATCCTTTGGTAAGTCCTACTCAGGCTTTGAACCTTAGCTCGCACTTGACATCTCCTTTAAGGCAAAATTAGGCACACTGTTCTCCATTGCCCCATGATGCCTCATACATTGCTCCATCCTATAATAGTTATTGCATGTGCTTCATGCTGGACTCTAAGTTCCTTGGTGCAGATAACATATCTTATTCTTGTGTTTCCACTCCTATCGTTATACTGCAGACATAATAGATGCTTAATAAACACAAGTTTGATGAAAACAGTGAATAAGTGAACGTATGAATAAATGAAGAATGAATGAATGAAATCAGATTACAGAGGGCCTTGAGTGCCAGGCTGGGGTAATTGGAATTCATTCTGCAGCTGTTGGAAGGAAAATGTGGTGGTAGGGTGTGGGTAAGATGCACTGATTCAACTCACATGTTAAAAAGCAAAATTAGAAGAAAAAAAAGAAAAAGAAAAAGAAAACACATGCATAGAGAGGGAAAGGAAATTCAGTGAGAAAAACAGCAACGAAAATCTGCAAACTCATTTTGTAATAAGAATGTCTCATCTCTGCATCTGGAGAATCGGGCAGTTACAGGTGACTGGAAGGTGACCTACTCTGTCTTCTCTACACCCCTGGGCAGGATGTCCAAAAACCTCAGTCAATGGCAAAAAAAAATCACTAAGTCAGGGCAGCCTTACACTGAAGATTACCTGCTTTAGTGTGCCCTCATGATTTATGGGTGCAATTTCAAATTGCCGTGCATTTCCTCTGTTATTTCCCAGATTATTCTCGCTTAGGTTATCAGACACGTGGAGCACAGCCAAAGGAGGTGGCGTGGTTGGGACTGCTAACAGCAGGCGTGCACCAGCTCTTCGGCCAGCACCTGTGGGGCACTTGATCACGGGACAGGCCTTTTCTTTTGTGGTCACGTGGACAGACCCTTTGAATTGCTTCTGTTTCTTTTGTTCGTTGATGTCACAGAGATCTCAGGGCAGAAACCGGATACATTTAGCAGACTTTAGGTTGTCCTGGTTCTACTTTGAGCCAACCTTCAAAGTATTTGTTACAAGACCATTATTACAGTAAGGAATAAAGTCAGGGTCTTTCATGATCAATTCCAAACTTTGGGAAGCATGCTGTGACTTTGGCAAAGGAGTTCCGTGTGGAGGAAGCTTGGAGAGTTCTCAAGGCGGCATTCCTTATACAGGGCCTCAGTTCCCGCTGCAGCTTAGCCTGGATGTGGGATTCTTAATTCAGGTCCCAATTTTTTCAGATTGTTATACTGGGCTATTAAACAGCTGCTGTGTTTAACCACAGATGTGGGTGCGTTTTATGGATGCGATTCCTGTGTGTATGTGCGTGTGTGCCAATAAACAAATATGTATATATTTAAAACCAATATTGACACAGTGTTAAGACTGAAATCTTTGCAGTCAAATCAGGAAATTCCAAAGCTACACTTCCTCTAACAGAATCCTTTCAGGCGCTTACACATCCTGAGCGTTGTACCACAGCATATAACTCCAAAATTACGTGGGGATAGACGACCCCAGGCCTACGCTGGCCAAAGTACAGTAATTTTATGAATTATCTGCTTTTGAGGTGTTTTAATTTTACATTTTAGCTTCATGTAAACACACTGAACTTTGATTGAGAAAGGTGGAAATAAAGGAATCAGGAAAGATGTTTTCTTTTATAAGTCAAAAAAGAGACATGTCTAGTTTTATTTTCTGGTTAATAATCTTTATCCAAATGGAAGTTAAAACGGCGGAGGGAATGTTCTTCATCTTAGGTTCAACACTCATTGTTTCAACCTTCTACACTCAAAAATAGGAAACCATTTTTCTTCAAAATTGGCTTTCATTCCCTTCCTTAATGAGGACTACAATCTTGCCAAATTTGAAGTTCACAGCTTCAGTCATTTTTGAATTGCAGAAGCACAGATAAAACATTTTGATATTTTTTTATGATGGAAAATATGCAATTTTTCCTGTCTAGGTGTACGGTAATATTCTCAGATATATCACATCTAAGTTTAGATTCGAATGAGTTCTCCGGTGCCTAAAGTGCCGGGTAGCTAACATAAAGTGGCTTTTGTTTTATTACTGTGTGTTGGCAAACCTTCCATTTGGTTCTCTTTTGCGGCCATTATCTGGTTGGAGTGTTTTGTCAACAGGCATTGCTGGGCCCGGAGACACATGGTCTAGGAGTTAGTTATCTGACTCTCAATTTGGTGCCCCCCACATTCTCACTTCTTAATCTTACTGCTTGTTATGTTTCTCCCTTCTTTTTTCCTGCTTCCAAAATCTTCTGAGAGTTGCCAGATAATAAGAGACAAATTGTGCAAATTGAATGTCAGGAAGTGGTGCATTAGTAAGCGAGCTTTTTGCCATCAATGGTGCAGCCGATTCCCTCTTTCTAAGCCAAATACTTCTCCAAATTGGATTAGGCTTGATGAATTTCTTTCTTTCTTTCTTTTTTTTAAAGTTAAAGTATGACAGCTGCTTATTTTCATTTTTGTTCATCTGGTGAAACCAGAAGGGGCCCAAAGAAGTCATTAATGTCCACTGTGTGAGGGCTCTAGGAAATGAGTCGTTCATAGAATGTATGAACAGTATTGTTCACCATATGTAGACTAGAAACATCCTTATGTTCAGGGTCCACGGGTAAGAGAGGGAGTGTGTTATAATTAACTGTATAGTACATATGGTGGACTAGAAAGTTTACTCCTTGGAGACTAGTTTAGTTATAAAATCAAACAAACAATGAAAACAGAGTCAATTAACAATGGCTCTATCAAATGTTGTCATGGACTGCATGTCGATTGTGTGGAAGACCCTGGGGTCTGAAAGCACGGGCATGTTCTGAACCTCGGCCCCCACTTTTCTAGACAAGGTGAAACAGGTTATATCAGATGAAGGTAACAGACCTAGTTCATAAGAGGGTGGCACTAACAGAGAGAGAGAGAGAGAGAGAGACGAGCTTTATCTGCCACGAATCCCCTTTACTATGGCTTCACCAAGGACTACTAGAAAGTCTGTAAGTGAGTCCTTCCCTCAGAGCCCATGTTCCATGGTCATTTGAGGGCCATCTGTCAATATTGCACTCTATCCAACTATGGGATCACCAAGAACTGGGTTAGAACTCCATAATCTGCTGCCTTGTGGCTCCATTTCCAGGGTCTAAGTGGCTATAAGTCTTGCTGACTGAATCTTTGATGGAAAAAGATAGGTCTGATTGGTAGCTTATATTATGCAGGACAATAAATATTTTAAGCTTGATCAATCTGACATTCCTCAAATCTAGACAAGCCTCTATGCTTCTAAATCCTGCTCTTTGCCAAGACAAAAGGCAGATGGTGCCAGACCCTGCGACTGCAGCGGAGAATCTGGTTTTGCAGAGCAGTTTAGCAAGATGGCCTTTGATCATGCTCTTTTACATCTGATGCCTTCCAGACATTTCTTGAGAAAATGTTAACAACTTTGAGGGCTCTATATATGTTAATAGGTGTATTTGCAAAATTCAGACTTCTCTTTTGCTCTGATTGTGCTCATAGTCACATCTGATTACATCAGTAGCTGGCTTAAAAGTTTTCAGTGACTCCTTGTGGCCCTTAGGATCAAATCAAAACTGTTAACAAGCTAATATGACCCTTCTCTCTCTGACCATCTTGTTATTTCATCCTCTCTTTCTTATACCCAACTTGCATTGTAGACATTAACACTTACTGATGTTTTTAGTTCTTAGAGATTCTTGAAGGCCTTCCTTGACTCTTCCCATCATCCTTCTCCTTCCCACTCCCATCTTCTGAATTTGGTTAGGTGTCCCTGCTGTGTCATTGTATAGGCTTCAGTAGTTTTTTGCACTTCTATTATAAGATTTACCATATTTTTTATATTTGCTTAGTTGTCTGCCTCTCCAGCTAGACAATCATAATCTCTGTGAGATTAGAAATCACTGTGTCTGTGTTGTTCCCATTTGGAGTCCTTTACCTCACACATTGCTTGGCACATAGTGGGTAATCAATGGACATTTGTTAAGTGTTTGAATCAATCATTTCTATTTTAGATACTTAGATTAAATGAGCATTTCTGTGTATTAGACTAATACTTTGTTCTTTTTAAAAAAATATTTTAACTCTAATAAATTTACCTCCTTGCTAATCTATCTTAACTTCGTTCTGTTTTGAACTCCCTTTTTTCTAGAGGTTGCAAAAAGCCTTGGGTCCACAGCATTAAAGTTATAACCTAAAAAGTATGAAATAAAAGTTTCTTAGTGCCCTATAGGACATTGTCTAGGTTCTCAAGCTCTAGGGGTGCTTTGCAAGTAAGACCAGTTCCTAACAAAACCATTAGAGCACCTGAATCTTCTAAACTGATATTAAGATGTGCCTGCTTTAAATAATATTCTGTTGTATAGTGAACATCCTCATGGTTAAGTTCTGGTGCATAAAGATTTGTGCCTACAGATTGGTATCCAGGAGCACATACTCAGAGACACTCTATCCTGATCAATGTATGATGAAGTAGAGAAACCCAACAGGAAGGGCATAGAATCTTGAGGCTTATCCAAAACTAACCCTTCCAAAAGGCACAGGAAACTACTATGCCCTCAAAAGGTTTTACTCTCAGCCACCCATAATGCCTAAAACGCTTACCACTAGAGTCCTCTTAGATTTTCATTATTGCATTGAATAAATGCCTTTTTAGAGTAGAAACATATTAGCCCATTAAATCCATTCTCGATCTAGTAAGTTTAGTCTAGATCAAGTAAGCTGCCTCTTAGAGGAGAGAGAACAGGACCCTCAAGAAATGAAATAGCAACAATAAATATCCATCATCAAAAACGAGAGATAGTAGGAACCCAAGGAAATGTTAAGTTTGTAGGGATATTATTTGGATGGAGGCCAGCAGCTGGGGGCGGGGGTGGGGGGGGGAGGTTGGCAAGAGGAACAGGATCTGGGCAACCATGGGGTGCTATGTATTTGTGTGTGTATGTGTAAGTCCTGGGGTCCCGAGGACAATAAAGAAGGTGGCTCCAGCAAGCTTCACCTCCTGGATTTTGTCTAGGTCCATCCGAGGTGTCAATTCCATGCTTCTCCAAGATAAGATGTGGGAGGGGCAAGACATAACTGTGTTTCACTTTCTCTAGCTGCCCAGCTTGCTATTGAGTAAAGATCAGATGGATATAAACTCTCAGGATAGATTGTGAGCATCATCTGGTTAACCTCACATTCTTTGACATCTTTGCCAAAAGATCTCCCACAAATATCAGATATTTCTCTGTGTCTGTGGAGCACATGTTTGCTCATTACCACTGAATTGAGACTACTAATGTCCTTCTGATTTCTTTGCTTGCTTTTAAAACAGAGGAAAAAGAATTGAGTTTCTGGGCCACGTTTGTCAAGTTTCCCCTTCCTTGTCTCCTTGTCCCAGTAGCTGCAGTCTTTTTCCTATGATAGATGTATGAAGTATGCAGGGTTTCCAGGTGAAGAAAATCCAGGGGGAAAATTGGACAGAAGACTGGCTAATGACCAAAGTGGGTTTAACCCATATTTGAAGTCTCACTTTCAGTAACTGGCGAGGGTGATACTTCTGGAGTGTATGAACCAGCTGGTATTAGCAAAAGTGTGAAGATCTGCTGATGGAGGAGGGGGCAGGGAAGGTTTGTGGGTGTGTTTCGAAGTCTGTTGGATGCAACTGGTTTAATTTCCTTTGTTCATCTGCTTCAGTGTTTGCAGTGATTTGAGAGGGTCGTTTTCTCCCCCCCTCCAACACATTTGGTGAAGTCTGCTGATACTGTGTCACTCATTAGGCTGTCAGCAGTAGTAAATGTTGTACATTCCATTTACATCAGGAAATTTTCTCTTAAAGAACAATACAAAATACAGAGTCTGGTTCCAACCGGGGTTCATGCTAGAGAGAGGGAAAAGCAGAGACAAAGAAAGTCAAAGAGGAGAGGAAAAAAAGAAACATGGAAAAAGAGAGACAGAGAGACCTAGGAAAGAGTAAGTGAGAGATAGAGAAAGAAGGGGGAGAGAGAGTGCCACTGAAAAAGAGGGGACAGAGAGAGAAATAGAGATACCCAGAGAAGACAGACACACTAAGAGAGAGGGAGAGAGCCAGAGCCAGACATTGAGATGGATGGAAGAGAATATTATATATATATATAGAGAGAGAGAGAGAGAAAGACTGAACAAGATGCTCAGAGAATTGGGGAGGGTGGGAATGTGGGAAAGAAAGAATCAGAGACAGGGGGCTAATTGGGGGGAGAGATAGGGAGGGCAGATAGAGTTAGGGGGACTGGAGGAGAAGGGGAAGAGAAGAGGACAAACAAGGAGGAGGAGAAGGGGGAGGAAAAGAATATTCCATGAAGATCCAGTGTTACTCATTAAGCCCTCCATGATGTTTTGATGTTAAGGATTACCTATATGTGCACAAGATTTTCCTACCAAACCAAATCCAGGAAGAATTGAAGCTAAAGAGACTACAGCAGACTCACAAGTCCTCAGAGCAACTGTATTCATCAAGGCAAGAAGGCAAGAGAGAAAAGTGATAAGAAACACTTCACAAATCTCTCTGAAAAAGTTTATAAAGAAGTCGATCGTGTTTTCTGCAACAATTTCTCTACTGAACAATTATCAGGAGAGTGAATTTCACTTTTTAAATCCAGATTTCCCACAGGTATATCAGTGGGAGAAAATTTCCTCTGAAAGAAGTTCAAGACCTCTTTTAAAGAACTCGTCTGTGTTGTGTCTGGCTCAGGTAGGCACTGTTTGGACACTGTGAGGTACCCAAGTTGTGGGTATGTTCGAGTGGAGGCAGTTTTGGTTACAGGGGAGTGAAACCTGTTCAAGCTGAAGGTGAATCAAGTGATGAGAATCATCCTAGTATGAATCTGCTGCTAGTATCAGACAGAGCTACCACTTGTTGAGCTCTTGATATGGGCCAGGAACAATGGCAAGCTCTTTAAATGTGTTGTTTCATTATATCGTCTCAGTAGCCCTATGAAGTAAATATATTTGACATATGAGGAACAGAGGTGCAGAGAAGTGAAGTGATTCACCCAAAGTTCTCTGGGATTTGATCTTAAGCAGCAAGCAGCAAGGTTGTGCTTCATCTGATACAGATAATAACAGCTGAAAAGATTATAGATAGATAGATAGATAGATAGATGATAGATAGATGATAGATAGATAAATAGATATAGAGATATAGAGATATATATATATATTCTCATGGAGAACAAACTCATCATTTTCTCTCCAAGGCAGTTGGAGTTCTAAAGAAAAGAGTCAATATCCATCTTTCCTTATTATTCCCAGGGCTTTGAGTGGTGTTGTAGATATTAGACAGATACCACCATACATCCCCCCGACATCATATAGAAAAACTCAAGTATCTCAGAAGACTGTTCAGTCTGTCCATTTTATCCAAACTGGCTTAAGATAATGAGTTACTTTATATCTGCAATGGGACTGGCAGTGGAGAAGCCCTGGCCTAAAATGAGCGAGGCATCGGATTCTAGTGCTCAAAGCTGAAACTTGACAGCATTTCCCAAAGTGTGTCCTGTTGCACATTTGTTTCACAAGATATTATGTAAAGAAAAACTTCCAGGATCAGAGATGTTTGGGAAATACTGGGTTAATCACATTTTGGGAGGTCTTTATCGAAGAATTTCTTGTTAGAGACCATGTCTGTCTGTATTTGTGTCCTTCCAATGGGATTGGTCTTGCCCTTGCATCCCATCTACCTAAAGCCACACATTATCCAATTTTTCTTAGATAGCTTATGTTGTACTCATCACACACTGCCTGGTTTTTATTTAATATTTGACAAATCCATGTTTTACTTGCCCACCTAGATTGTGAGTTCCCTGTGACTGGGGACTTAAACTCGCTTGTTTAGATCTAATACTGTGTAATGCAGGTAACAGGTGCTCAATAAATATTTATTCGCTGACACATCCACATGTGAAAAAGTGGTATGTCTTGTTTGGTTCCCCCCAAGCAGCTCCTGAGACAGCAGTTTGGGTACAAGTTGTTTATTTGGGAGGTGATCCCAGGAAGCCCAGACAGAGTGGGGAACTGAGACAGAGTGAAGAAAGGCAATAAAAGGAACATTAATGGATGGGTTACAGCTGCGGCCAGTTGAGGCTCCAGCCTACTGGGGACTCTGGCTGACGGTGGTGCACACATCAGGGTTGTGCCACTGCGGTGGGATGAATCTGGATTATCTTCCACCAACTTGGTTGAGGATTGGTCCTGGGATGTTAACCCCTCTGTACTTCTGGCCTGTAAGACAGAATGGCTGGAAAACCTTTAAGGCAGAGAGACACAGGAAGCAGTCAGAATGCACCAGACCGCTGCAGTGAGCCCTGGGAAGGTTGGCAGGGTGCTAGTGATGACCTGTCACATTATCCAAGAACAGCATTATTTAAGTGGTCTCCCCTATTCCCAACAACTGAGCAATATGCACTCATTCAGCCTTGTACCAATAAATGAGCAGGGTTTTTTTTGTTTTTGGCCCAGGCTAATAAATTAACTTAGGTTTTTCCTGCTTTTAGAATCCTCTACTGCATTTCTCTCTACTACCTCAGTGAAAAATTGTCCTGTCTGCAATATCACAATGTGATTCCTTTATCAAAGGTCATTACTGATTATTTCATAAAGAAATTACCTGATTTTTCAGTAATTACCTGATTTTTATCTTTTTTTTTTAAGATTTTATTTATTTGACAGAGAGAGAGAGAGACCAGGAACACAAGCAGGGGGAGTGGGAGAGGGAGAAGCAGGCTTCCCGTGGAGCAGGGAGCCCTACGCAGGGCTCGATCCCAGGACCCTGGGATCATGACCTGAGCCGAAGACAGACGCTTAACGACTGAGCCACCCAGGTGCCCTGATTTTTATATTTTTTTTTACATAGTCATTTATATGTCATTATTGTCATGTTATGGTGTCTCTGCCTATGAAAAGGCCTGTAGTAAAACCAGCAACTTTGACTTTGCCTCTTAGTATTGCCCCATGTTTTGTTTGTCATTTTATTTACTGTTCTGAAGAAGATCATAGTTGGTTAAGGTGCTTGATAAATGAACACATGGAGATATAAGCAAACATGGGCATGGGACCCTTCCCGAATCTTTGACTGGCCTACATGCCTCATGCTAACAGCAAGAGATGACAGTTTCCATCAGCGATGTCATAACCACCCTCAGCATAACTAGCTCCAAATGGAAGTCTGCTTGATTTTTAATACTGGCTGTGCTTCCTGCCGGTACCTAAGCCCCAGAGGTCCATGTATTACTACCTCCCATAGCGGCCAAGGCTGATACTCTCGTTCCACGTTGCCTTGACTGGTGCTTTGAGTAGGAATTCACGTCTTCTATCCTAGTTCTGGAAACATTTTTCTGGTGGTTATCTTATACCTCTTGGCACTTATGAATTTGTCCTCCTAAGACTTAAAAATTCCTGGAGTTCCCAGACTGTGTGTCACTCTTCATCTTTCCATTTCTCAGAGCACTCAGGAACATGCCTGCCATATTTAGATGTTCAGTGAATACAATGAGTTGAACTGAACTGGAAGATGGACAAAGAAAACCTTCTCTCATCTCTTCTCTTTATCGACTGCAGAAATGGAATGCAGAGTAGCTGGGTGGGTAGCGGGCTTTCTGGGAGTGTCATAGCACCCCTACACCAGGCACATGTCATTTCCACTTTTTGAGGCATCAATGTTTAAAGAAGCTTTTAGCAAAAAGAAGTTTAAAAAAAAAAAGACAATCAGAGAGAGGGTAGTGCCTTAATTGCTACCCATTAGTATTAGTTTGAACTATAGGAAATTGCTATTGTTAAGGTCACACATGGTGGTTCCTACCTAATGGCTGAACACAAATTAGTAGATTTATGGGCATGATAAGAAAAAGGGCATGGCAGTTGCGATGTGGAAAGAGGAAAGCAAAGAACACTGTTGAAAGGGTTTTTAGGATGAGGCACCAGGAAATGATGTTAATTGGAGGAGGGAGAGTAGTAAAGATGAGGTAGGTGGGTGCACTGCAAATTAATTCCCCTGAATCCTATAAAGTTTCCTGAGGCCACTTCTATCACAAGAGACAAGTGCTTCTAGAAGGTTTCTACAGTAGATTATATGGGGTAAACCCTGTTTTCTTTCTGTATTTGTTTCTTAGTATGCGTAACTCAAGGGTGTGAAGCCATGAAGGAGAGTGGCTCTTCTCAAATAGAGACTGTCTCTATAAGCCCTTACTCATCACAGACACTTTTCAGCCCCAACTAAATGCTTTTAACCCATGAATTTTTGCTAGTTGGCATCATCTAGCCAAATCTAAGCCAAAACCAAAATCAGATGAACAATACCCACTCCCACACTCTCTATTCACACATGGGAATACCTTAAGTCATCTTCAAGATAAAAGATCCCAAACTCTGCCATCAATTTTTAAAAATGAGAAGTCTAACCAGAACCACACACTCAACTGCCCCATGAGTCAAAACCCAACTGGCTGAGGCTTTAACTTTCTATAATATTAATGTGCAGTAGTGCTTGGGGACCTTGATGTAACCCATGGTCCATGTGGCTCTTAGATATTCAAGGGCACCTTATAATGAGATCCTGCTGAGCAAAAGAGGAGGCGTCAGCATTTATGTTAGGAACCAATAAAGGGTGCATCCACTTAATGAGGTCGGGTGGGAAGAGGAAGATGTGGGAATTATATGTTTTAAACAGCGTAGGGAAGAAATAACACTTTTTTGTATCCTAGGAAGGTGCAACCTCCCAAGATGGAATCTGTAAGTCAGGATATTTTAATGTTTCCTCTGGAAACTTGCTCTTTCAGAAGACCATCAAGCAATTTTCATGAACTTGTCTATTCTCCCTCACACCTACATTGATAAGTGGAACTTTTCTATTCCATCATAATCAAGACACAGAAAATGGAGGTGTTATGGGCCATCTGGCAATTCAGTAACACATATATTGATGTATGTGTGTTACATTTAAAGGCACAGTATGGTAGAGCAGCAAAAAAAGATGACTTCTAGATTCAGCTCTAACACTAACTAGGTAGTGAGAACCTGGATTAATTCCTTAACTCTTGGAGTTTGGATTTTCTCACCTATAAAATAACTGCATTAGACGATGATCTCTATTGGATAGGGCTATTCAATTGTACTGTTCTGTGATTCTGGATGAAGTTGCTGGTGCTAGACATAGAATTCTTTTCATCTTCAGAAAGTCATCATTGTTTAATATATCTATTGTTACCTTGTGAATGAAAGTAAACATTTACAAGGAAAATATTAACCAAGTAATAATCAAATAATTGTTCTTCTTGGCCTCCTGTATTCCTTATTTTTCCCTCCATTGCTATTCAAAATGCATGGAAGTGAATCAGTTAGAATGTAGGAGTCCACATACTTTAAAGCCTCCTGTATTTTATTTTATGAAAAGAAGGAGAGGAAAGAGAAGGGGCAAATACATAGGCATGGCATAAAAGAACAAAAGGACCAGATCGTTGTACATGGTTCTTGAAGCTTCAATAAAGACTTTGGGAAGAAAATGTCCCCAAAGGAAGTTTTTTCCCCCTTAGAACACTTAGATTAGTGTTAATTTTTCCCATCATCATATTCCATCCCTACATTATATCGGAATTGATTCAGAGAAAGGACTGCACCCAGAGTACATAATAAACATCTCCAGGAGAGGTGGGGAGGACGGGCAGAAGCAGGAAGGAGATGAAGGAAAATCAATTGCTCAGTGCTGACAACTTCTTCTTGTAATAACACTATTCTGTCACATTGCATTAGCAGCACTTTGCAATTGTATGTGTTTTTGCTAACAGGCTGTAAAAGTGTAATCATATGAGCACTGAATACATTGTATTAGTGGGAATGATTCAAGGGGATGTGCGCTTTATTACACCAGTATGGTGCATAATGTGTTGCTTACTGAAGTGAGACTTATCATTTTAGTAAAAGAATATTTATTATTTATATGTTTGTTTGTTGTGGCATTGGTGCCTTCCAGGGAAAGCTGCACATTCCTGTTGGGGGAAGATTTTGTCCCACTCATCTCTCTCTCTCCACTCTGTATATCTGAGCAGCGTGACCCTGAAATTGTGATAAAAAAATCATTTGGAGTACCAAATTCCCAACCACCTGAGAAAGCAACGGCTCTGCTTGGGTTTCCAAACAGCATTTGTAAAGCTAATGGGATTGTTGCTGTGAAGCATCTTTTGCAAGGAAAGTTGAAGGAACAAAAAGGGAGGAATTTCACATGTGTTTGAGAGCGACTATAGGTTGGACAGATACACCCCAAAGGATGTGCTGAAAAAGACGTGGCTAGAATTAGAGACAGCCTAGAAAGGGGCATGCAGGATCCTTGAGGATGGATTTTTTTTGGCTTTAAGGAAGTTTGTAGGAATTTAACTCTTTCTACCCATGCTGGAATGCATTTGGGACCTTTCTAAATAGAGCCTTTCCTGACTACCTAGTTCTGAACTCTTGAAACACCGATTGTCCTATCACTCACTGGACATTGATTATACACTGAAGTGTGTGTGTGTGTGTGTGTGTGTGTGTGTGTGTGTGCACGCACCTCCTCAGTGACAGTGTCGGTCCTGGAGCGCAGACAGGGACTGTGCCTTGGACAGCCCGTCCCCTGCTAACACAGCACAGTTGTCCTGAGGTGCCCAACAAGCAGCTCTTGCTTGGCTGACCTCATCCACCATAGACATCTGGATCTGTGTCTGAATTCGTTTGCTAGGGCTGCTGTAACAAAGTAGCACCAACTTGGGGACTTAAACAACAGAGATTTATTGTCTCCTGGTTCTGGAGGCTAGGAGTTTCAGATCAAGGTATTTGTTGGCCAGGCTGGGTCCTTTTGAGGATGGTCCCATGCCCCTTTCCTAGCTCCTGTGGTTTGTGGGCAATCTTTGGTGTTCCTAGGTTTTTAGGAGCATCGCCCTGATCTCCACATTCATCTTCACATGACATCCTCCCCCCTTTGTATGGGTCTGGGTCCAAATTTCCCCCTTTTATAACAAAACCAGTCATGCTGGATGAGAGGCCCACCCTACTCCAGTATGATTTCATCTTAACTAACTGGATCTACATTTTCAAGTAGGGCACATTCTAAGGTACTGGGGGTTAGGACTCAACCATATGAATTTGGAGGAGGACACAATTGAGCTCATAACAGCACTCTGGCCCTGAGAATTGTTTATACAACACATTTCAGGATTGGTATGAGTTTCCTCTAAATCTGACGATGTCCATCAACTGAAAACAGCCTCTGCGGTTGGGAGTATCAGCCAACAGTCACTTACCATGTGGCGAGCATGGTGCCAAGTGCTTTAAGTGCATTAATTTATTTAATACTCACAATGTCATTATGAGGTAGGTACTATTATTATCCTCATTTTACAAATGAAGAAATTGAGGCACAGAGGGATTAAGCAAATTGTCCTAAATGACACAACAGATTCAGGTTTCAAACCTGCACAGTTTGCCTCATGAATATCTGCACTTAACCATAGGTTTTTATAGCCTCTCTTAATTAGACAGAATTTGGATGGCTTCTTATGTAATTGTTTCCTCTCTTTATATAATATTTATATTTATTTTTTCTGACTAGGGCTTTTTAACACAACAAAAGAATGTAATAAAGGACTTTTAGACTTTAGGTCAAATGATGCAAATGAGGTGCCTATTTTCTTTCGCTAGCCTTGAAAAGGATCTCCCGCTGAAGACTCCCCAGAAAGCTGTTCTGGGACTTTGGCATGGACCATGGTCCAGAGGCAGAGGAAGTGAGGCTGGGTGTGGGTGGGATAAGGTGATGTTGGCTAGGACCCCAAATGACAGTTCCTCAAAGTAACGTGGTGATTTTGAGCTGTATTTGGGCTTGCATCCATTGAAGTGGGTCCAGTCTGGTGGATAGAGAATGCCAACAGGTAACTGCAGGCTGGGGTGGCATTTCGAGGCAGGGTAATGAGTGGATCTTGGTTCCTGTGGTTAGTGAATTAAGGCAGGAGTCCTTCTAGCTGTATAGGACAATTTTTACTATCGCTTCAGCTTTTTATGAATTTTCCCCCCAGCCATAAAATCCTCCAGAGAGGTTTCATGGGTTATTAGTCTTTCTTTACGTGGATTCTTTTGGGCTCCAGGGGTAGGTCCAGGGAAGAGTCTACGGTAGCTATTAGATCTCTGCTCCGGGTTCTGTCCTCCGGCAGCTGGGGTAAGAGTCTGGCGCTCTTCTGTCCGCCTGCAACGGGGTGCTCAGCAGAGCAGAAGTGGAAGACGAGCTGTGGGAGCAGACAGGTCTGACAAGGCCCCTGCTGAATGACAGCCTCACAGTATCTAGAAATAAGCTCATTTTGTGACGAGCCTGTTTTAATGCTATTATTTATGTTTCTCAATGATAGGAACAATGGTATTTTCATTCTAATTCAGTTATCCGACATAAGTAATGTCAGTGCCCTTTAGCATAACATAATCTCCAACGTGAAATATTTAATAAGAGATGACAGGTGGTTGTTACTCTGTGAACCTCACTATCTTTTACCGGCAGTTGGGGTGCAAGGTTAGATAAACCACCCTTCAGTGTGGGAACTCCTGAGGTAGCCGTCGAGGGCAATGCAGGGAGTGGTTTCCCTAGGACCAGACAAATGGTGACGTCTTCGGCATAAAGACAAAGCTGCTGGAGACAGCTGATTGCTGAGTGTGATCTGAGGCTCTTCATTGTCATTACCTAAATAGCAAGGCTGGAAATCTCAGGTTAAGACAGAGCAATAGTGAAGTCACGATCATGGGCTGTGTCTTATGTAGGTTTAGTCCTACTTGTTCTTAATCCTGAACAGTCATTTTTTTTTTCTAAGTGGGTAGGATTAGCCAGGAAGGTAAGAATGGAGAGATCGTTTCCATTCCCTGACCGCTACTGGAAAAAATAGTTCAAAAGAAATATCCACCGACAGTTGACTAATGAAAGTCACTGGCGTTTTTAAAGAAAGAATGTCATATTATGGGGGAATGTCTTTCAAAAAAAATTATCTGGTCTTTCTGGACAAAAGGATGTAGAATAGCTCTTTTGGCAGTGAGAAGGATATCTGCTGCTGCTTTTCTCTGTGTCTAACCATCGATCTCACGTTTCCTTGACCCTATTTGGACATAGAATCCCCAGAGCTGGCTCTACTCACATCTTCCTTGGAAGCACGCAGCCTTATTTGGGGCTGATAGGAGAAAAAAGACACAAGGAAACTCAGGAAAGCCTTCAATATTTGTGTCCCAGGTAAAGGCCTGTGGACTTGGTTGGCATCTTGGAGCCCTAGTTGGAAATAGTACTTGGTGGAGTATTTGGATGACCTCAGAGCTTAATTATAAAAGGACAATATCACTCAAAGTTTGAAAGAGAATTGAAGTGGAAACAAGGTCTAATGATAAAAAATCTGGATGTTAGATCAATATTTTTTTGTGTGTGTTTGCCAGGGTAGAAAGGCCACTGGGGTCCTAGGTTCTGGCTCAGATGGCCAAGTCATAGCAAGGCAATAAGGAAAACCAGTGGGGTTGGAGAGTTTGCCTTCTGAGATCCCATTTGAATGAATCTGTGACACATAAGGTACATTTGGGAAGAAACTTCTCTTCTTTCTATTTTTCATATTTTCATTAACTAAATGCATCACTAACATTTTTTCTAGTTATTACCTCCTGCACTTTAACATTCTTACAGACCCAGTCCATGTTCTTAACCCTCTCACTACTGTGCCTACTACTTGCCTCTAATTATCTACTTCTGAACACCCCCACACTTGCCTCTCTTTCAAGGCACAGAACAAATAAACCTTTACTGTTTCCCTAGATCATTTAGTTTGTACTTGTCATAGGGACCCTGAGTTAGGACACATTCTGTGTTCCTGTTACTTTTGTACAAGCCCTTTCCTGATTCATCTTTGCAACCCACACAGCTTCTTGCATATTTTAAATGTTAAATGAAAGTTTTTGAATGAATAAGGGATCGGGGGATAAAGACTCATTTGGATCTGTGAGAAGCCTGAGCTTCAGAAATTTATTTCAAATTCTAGAGATCCTGAGAGTCTACTTTAATGATGGCATTTACCTAAGCCCTTAAAAATATTTATTCTCTGAATGAGGGTATACATTCCCTTCACATCCCTTCCCTCCAAATTTGTCTCATTGACTCAATAAACACTTTCTTTACAGATACTATAAAATATTTTAGACCAGTTTTTGTCTGGATGATAAGAAAATATCAGTGTGAATTAAGGAAGGTCTTACATCTGTCCAATATATCCTGAAGTTGGGCGCCTGGGTGGCTCAGTTGGTTAAGCGACTGCCTTCGGCTCAGGTCATGATCCTGGAGTCCTGGGATCGAGTCCCACATCGGACTCCCTGCTCAGCAGGGAGTCTGCTTCTCCCTCTGATCCTCCCCCATCTCGTGCTCTCTCTCTGTCTCATTCTCTCTCTCAAATAAATAAATAAAATTAAAAAAAAAAAAAACTTAAAAAAAAAAAATATATCCTGAAGTCATTTAGACTTTTCCTCCAAAGTATATCTTAAATACAATGACTTCTCTCTATTCATACTGCCACTACCCCTAGTTTAACCCAGGACTGAATATCTCTTCCCTGGTCCTCGGCTCTAACATCTTAATTAGTCTCCCAATGATGAAATGGTCTCCCATTTACTCATGAGGCCTCAGCAACATTGTTTTTCAGTTCCTTTAGCTCTTAAAACAAAAATAATATAAAACAAGGATGAAATCAAGACAAATAATTTCCTAAAACCTCAGGGAACTCTGACTACACCTTCTGCTTGTCCTTCATAGCCCTTTTTGATACCTTAAATCATGATTTCTTGTTTAGTTCCAGTATCCCTATTAAATAGTAAGTTCCGGGGCACCTGGGTGGCTCAGTGGGTTAAGTGACAGACACTTGGTTTCAGCTCAGGTCATGGTCTCAGGGTCGTGAGATCGAGCCCCACCCCCGTTGGGCTCCATGGTCAGCGTGGGTCTGCTTGGGATTCTTTCCCCCTCTACTCCTCCCCCCACTCATGTGTGCACTCCCTCTCTAAAATAAATTTAAATAAATAAAATCTTAAAAAAATAAATCGTAAGTTCCATGAGGGCAGAAACTGTCCCCTTTGCTATGCACAGTATAACTAGTACCAAGATAACGAGTGGCTGAAGGTAGGTTGCTCAATTAATAGTTCGTTGATAGAAAGAATATAGATTCCATCATGGGTCTTAGTCTTTCGTCTCATGGGAGAGACTTAATAGTCAACTTCTTTCTAGTGGTAACTTTTCAGAAGTTTGAAGGCTGCCTTCCTTCACCCCCCAATCTGCTACAAGTTTGTAGTTCTACAGGTTATTCATCCCTGGGCCTTTCTGGAATACCTTTTGAGTCCCTTTGCCATTCTGGTCCCTATCTTTAAGTATATTCTAGTTTGTGTGTTGCTATTTAAAAGTGGCACCCAGAGCTGAGTTTGATATTCTACCTGTGGTTTGAATGGTGTCCAGAAGGACCAGCCTCTTCTTCAGATGTGATACCTTCATTAAAGCAGCCTAAGTCTGATCAATTCCTGTGTACATGCATCATCTTGCTGCTGGTGTTTGAGCCCACAACTGAGGAACACCCCTAAATGTCTTTATTCAATATGCTCCTAAGACGCATTGTTGGTGTTTTGGACTCATTTCCAGAACTTTGCATTTATTCTTGTAAAATAGAATCATTTTACCATGCTAACTCCTAATTCTCTCATTTTTCAAAATCATTATCTTTCTTGGATTCTTGTTATCTGCAAAATCTATGTCTTCATTCTCTTAACTATTTTTTACTGCACACCTACTCTCTACTAAACTGTGTGTTAAATGTGGTGCCTTATAAAGTGGTCATGATACCAACTTTCATGGAACATTCTAATTATTGACGAGATTTTTGAATGCCTCAGCAATGAAGACACAACCTAATGGCAGTCATTTAGAATCCCTTCTAGGTATCTATCAATAAGCAGTATTTGCTCCACATGTTTTTTCAATCAATTAATAGCCCATCTGATATATTGTCATTTGGCTCATTATCAGTACATTAGCCAATACATAAGAATATGATTAGAGACTCATTTTAGGCATTATTAGATTACAAGTAATAGAAAACTTATTCAAAGTGGCTTAAGTGAAAATAGACTCGTAAGGACACAAGGAATTTCATAAACTTAATTGTAGGAAATATTTCTGGGCCCTATGGAATTGGAAAATCATCAGTCACGATCTTTCTCCATTTCTCTCTCGAGAGCCCACCCACACTACAGATCTCCTGCATTCTTCTCCCTGTAGGTTGAATGCTTCTGGGAGATTCCTAGTTTCAGCTCCCTTCAACTTTGACTCTCCATGGTACCAACCTAGGCACCATTTCTACATGGTAATACTTATCCCAAGACCCAGTACCATCTGCCTGATTTTCCTTTCTTTCTTTCTTCTTGTTTATTAGTTCAAGTCCTAGAAGGAGAGAATCTGATTGGCCATTGGCTGATGGCAGATTGATTCCCCTTGGTCATGCTTGTTCAGTCAACCGTGGAAGAGGAGGAGGAGGGGAGTGGAATCATTTTGTCAGAATATCTGTGTCTTACAAGGCTGAATAAGCTGATGAAACTGGAAAGGGAGAGTGGGATGGCAGGCATGTAGTCTAGCATGCCACTCTGATGAGAACATCTTCATAATTTCTCTAAAATCTAGACATACTCTATCAAATTTCCCAATGGACTAATTTGATAATATTATCAAAGGAAGTGAGAGTAATCTGGCAGGATTTGTTCTTGGGGAACTTGTTCTTAAATTTTATCATATTTTCTAAGAGACCACAAGCCATTGCTTTACCAATCCATTCTAGAATCTTCCCCAGGATCAGCTTCCAGGTAATAGATCTATGCTATGCAGAACCAAAATTAAGACCAATATATGCTCCTCCCTAGTAACTCTGATTCTCAATGATACACAGATAATGGTTTAACAATTTCAGGTATTTTTAGTACACGTGTATAGTGGACATGGAGATATGCCGTCCTGATCCCTCTTTGAAGAAGGATTTGTTGCAGCTACTCACGGTATTGTCAACAGACAGTTCTCAGCTCTCAGCTCCTGCAGGGATATTTTAGTTTCAGAGAATTCACTAGCCCTTAGCCATGCCCTTCTAGGTGGTCCACATCCAGTGACTGACCAAGGTGAGGGTGCAAAGGCTCTGCTGCTTTAGTCCAACATGAGACCACTCTGCTGGGCCATTTTAATTCCAGAGTGCCCTGAATTGTTGGCTGAGGCTGTCAGGCCTACAATGCAGTTTGACTTCTTATACCCAATCCTTCCTATTCCTTCCTATTCAAAGGTACTTCTACCCACCCATGAAACTCCCAGACTCATTTCAGTCTGTTTCACAAAGAACCCAACCTATGACATGGCAAGACTGGCATATTCTTGACTGGCATTTAATCATCTACTGCCATTTTGGACACCTTTTCCATTGTTTTCTTGTGGCACACGTAATTTCCTGTGTGTCCATCTTGTCTTCTTAACCTGCGTGTGGACTCTCTTGGGGCAACATTCCATGTACTATACTTGCTTGTGTCCTCACCACATTCTTATCCAAGTCTCTTCTCATTGAAGCCATGATTGGCCACCGTATATTAAAATTGCATTGCATGCCTCTCAAACCCTGCCACTCCCTATCTCCTTTGCCTGATTTATATTTTCTTCATAGCATTTATCACCTGCTAGTATATAGTTCGCTTATTTATTTTAAAAATTGTTTATCTCCCCTCCCCCCACAATTAAAATGTAATCTCTACGAAGACAGGAATTTTTCTGTTTTGTTCACTGCTAAAACCCCAGTACAAAGAATAGGACCTGACACACAGTAAACATTCAGTTGATATTTGTTGTATTAAATTGAATTAAATTAGCAAAACCTTCCATTGTAGTGTTGTAAGTGTCTCTTATATCAGTCAGGGTCCTGACAGGAAATAGATGGCACATTCAAACTGGGTATTTGAGGAGACATTAATTAAGGAAATATTTACAAAGTTATAGGAAGGTCTTTGGGAAGCCAAGGAGGGATTCTGCAGTACTCTGGAGCTAGCAGTAGTAGGGAGCCATGACCACCCCTAGATCTAAAGGGACAAGCAGCTATGGGGACCCAGAGAAAGTAGTTATAAGGAGACGGTCTTCTAACAAGAATTGTAACCTATAGTAAAGGGAGGCATCCAACTTGCAGTGCTTGGCAGGAAGGTAACTGGGACCATAAACACTGACCTCACTCTCTTCCCACCCTCTACTGCCTCCTGGAAACTCCTAAAGGCCAAACTCCCATTGCCAGCAGGCAAAGAAGCTCATTGATGCAGTCCTGGAAAGCTAGCGTCTCAAAGCATAGAGCAAGGTAGAAAAGGGTAGAGATCCAAGGCTAACAGGAAATATCTGGAACATGCCTTAAAACAAATGAGCCATTGCCATTTGGTCACAAATTTGCCTGTAGGAGGTGGGAGCGTTGGTTAAATGGATTGTGATTGAGGGAGAGAAAATCCAGAGGGGTTATGTGGATGTCACGCACTAGTGGGTATGGGGCGGGGGAAGTCTTCCTCTCTTAAGAAAGGAGAAGGTGAGTTTCTGAGAATGGGAGCTAGAACTGGGGAGAAGGCCTTCTGAATCTGTATGTTGCACAAATTTAAAAGAGGATGAGATGCGGTTTCAGCTCTGATTCCTAGACTGAAGGTGGCTTCTGAGAAACTCCCTTACATTAGTATTCAAGCCATTCTGAGACGATTCCAGAGTGTGGAGAGTGACAGGAGGGTTCAGCATCCAAGATTCTGGCTGTTGTTGACAGTTTTAAGCTGCAACTGTGGGTGCCAATCTGGTGCCCCCATTCCCTGCCTGCTGGGAGTGCCCTGCAGTGTCATCGCCCTCCCTTGGCCCTGGCCACCTGCCAGTTGGCATTCAGCAGTACATTGGGGCCAGAGTGGTCCACCTTCCTTCTGGGTGAAAGAAGAGGGCTGCAAAATGTCCTGGGAGCCACCACTAGTGCCAGACATGCAAACAAAACTGGCCGAGTGGAAACAAGCCGAGAACTAATGCAAATGTGGGTGTGGGAGACAGAGCGCACAGGGCCAGGGAAATGGCAGTCTTCATTTCTGCTTGGTCGAGGAGGTGCTATCCTTTCTGAACCTGGGGCAGAGTGGCAGAAACAGCTGTTCAAAACTGTCTCTGTCAACTCCAGTGTAAGAGTGTGAGCTTGGTTGGGGTAGGGGAGTAGTTCTATAGTGGAAAACTGCACAGCATCCATCGACAATCCGTAAAGGCAATGGAGCTTATGTGTCATACAATAAAAAGAAGACAAGGAGGAATAAAACTCTGAGTAAGAATAGAGTTTGTTTAAGGCAAGATGGCAATCATCCAGATGGTGGCTGAGGAAGGAGAGAGCTGGGGAAGGAAGACAGGATGCCATTGTGAAATTGCAAAGAGCAGTGCAGCCCTCCAGGTGGGAGAAACCTAGAAAGCAGATGGGAAGTGTCCCCTAATGGTAAGATAAAGTCCAAACAATGTAGCCTGGGTGGTCACAGGCATTTCCGTGGCTTCCACGTAACTTTCATTTCAGCTGATGACTTTCAAGTTATACTGATGGAATCTCATGATTTCCATCCCATATCTCAACCCTGAGATTTCAGACTTGGATATTTTTTTTATTTGACAGGACACTAACATCTAAATGCCCAGTAATTCCTTCAGAGTCAACCCATCTGAAATAGAAATCAACATTTTCATCCCCACAATCACCATCTTCCTTTATATCTTTTAATTGCATTACGTTGCCTCAAGTTATTCAAACCAGATCCCTGACCACAATCATTACTCCCTTCCTCTCCATATCTCTCTATCCAATCCATCACCAGTTCCAGCTGGCTTGAGTACTCTCTCTCCTCTTCAACCCCATTATCACATTGTTAGTTTCGGTCTTCATTATTTCTTATGTGGGTCATGGCATCCTCTTCCAAGAATTCTGTTCTCCATGAGTCCAATTTCTATGCTGCAGTCAGAGTGATCTTTTTGAAATTTAGAATAGATTATGTTGTTCCCCTGATTAAAATTTCCTCCATTGTTTCAGGATATACTTAAAATTACCCAGCCTGTCTTACCAGTGTTAGCTGAAATATTACTTCCTCAGAGAAGCCTCACCTGATCTGTAGAGTTGGCCAGGCTCCCCCTATCTATACATTCTCATACCTCCTTGTGACAGAGCCAGACATCTGACTTACAAGTGGCGTTCCCCTTCTCTTAAGTAGAGTTTCCATTGATAAGTGGCTCTCCACTCAGGAACTTTGTTTCTTACCCCTTTGCATCTAGGTAGAATGATATGGCTCATTTCTACCAAACAAGAGCTCAAGTGATGTTTATCACATCCAGGAGTGGCTAAGTATCAGATCTATCTACTATTTTCCAGACTGTTCCTTTCCTCTCATTGACTAATTGGATGAAGAGAATTTAGAAAAATATTTTAGGAAGTTCCTGGAGATAGAAGGAGCCAGAAGAAGGAAGGCATCTGAATCCTCAGTCACACTTGGGAAGGAGAGCTGCCCAATCTGCAGCTGTAATGTAAGAAATAGGTATTTGGTGTGGTAAGCCATTGAAATTTGGGGATTGTTGGTTATATCAGCTAACATAAATTATACTAATACCTTCATCTACTTCCTTATCAGTTATGATGGAATCTTAGTGTTCCTGATTTTTTTAAAAAAATATGTCTTATCCACTAGGTTAAATTTTGAGAGGACAGAGGCAGTGTCTTTCTTGCTTTTATAACTATATTCATAGTATAGCACATAATTATTTCATCTTTAGGTAATAATATCTCTTACCATACACCAGGCTCTATTGTAAGCAATTTAATAATACTAACTCAATAAATAGATGCTCTATAAATATTTTTGTGTAAATAAATAAATGAATAAATGCATGCTTTGTCCCCCACCTCATTTCTCCACCATTTTTGCTGACCTCTCCCCTAAACATTTTCTTTGGACCCCACCTTCCCTGGCCTATTTGCCTTTACCTGGCCAACATCTACTCGTCCTTTAAGATTCTGTCCATGTGTCTCTCCCAAGGTCCTCTCAGACATGTGCAGCTTTATTGGATGGCCTCCTCTGCCTGTGCTCCCACAGCCCCTGGATAGCCTATCATGGTACTTATTTCAAAGCTAAGTGTTTTTTTTCTCCTTATAGTCCCCTCTAGATGCTGAGATTCTTGTGGACCGTGGCAAGGTCTTTTGTCTTATGCATCCCCAGTGTGAGCATGGACCTAGCACATCACAGATACTCCACTAACGCGATTGGACAGATAAATGGTGAACTAAGTACTCCACAGTGGCACTAAAACTGGCTTTTCAAGCTAGGTGTTTTTCTACTCTGCCTTCCTAAACTCTCCATTTCAGCTCATTTAATCACCCTTTCACAATAGACCTCTATGCTTGGCTCATTGCCTGGTTAGAGAGTAAGCTAAGCTACTGTTAAAAAGATACCAAAAAAATACAGTGCCTCAAGACAGTTTGAAGGTTCTTTCTGTCATATCATGGTGGGAAGAGTGTCTGCTCCATGAGGTCCAAGAACCCAGATCCTTCTATCTTGTATTCTGTTACCTTTAGGTTGTTGTTCTCATTAACATGACTAGAACACGCTCATATGGCCCTAGTGATAAGGGAGTCTGGGAAATATAACCTCCAGCTGGGCAACCAAGATCCAGCTAAACCTCTTCAAAGGAAGAAGAAGAGAACTTTCTGATGGAACATTGGGAGTCTTTAGTCAGTTCACCTGTGGCCCACTAAAATCATAGCCCACCCCAGGTCCCCTCTGGGACCTCTGCTGACCACTGTCATTACTGTCTTCTACAAATGACGGCATTTTGAATGGCACCACCCACTTGGAACTTGGACTGGCCTTGGACCTTTGGCTATCTCTTCGTGAGTCTTTTCTCCTCCTCTGAAGCATAAATTTCCTCAAGAACAGGGGTTTGGGCACATGAAGAAGTACAGAATAGTGAAAAGAACACAGGCTTTTGTGTCAAGCTGAACTTGGCTCAGAGAGGTACTGACCCTCACTGGCTTTGAGAAGTTCCAGTTAGTGAGTTGTTCCATCTCTCTTAGCTCCAGTTGTCAGACAGGAGCAATAATTCCAACCTCCTGGTTATGGTAATGAGAGCCTATGTAAGAGTCTAGATGGAATTAGTAGTCACTGAATAGTATCTGTTTTTATGATGATGATCCTGAGGCTAATATTTTATTTCTTCTATGGGGCCAGATTATATCAAACATTAAATAAACACTTAGCATTCACTGAAGTTTTCTAACGAAAAATTCCGCCAGTGAAATTGCATCCTGAGTGGGTCAAGAATTTCTAGACCGGGCTAATCATTACATTAAGTCCTCGCTTGGCTCTAGAACATTGTTTTTACTACTTGGGTGGAATTCAGTTTCCTGGAGCCAGGGAAAAGAAACACGAGCTTCTGATCAGGTAAAGGGCTGCCTCTTACCCAGCCTCCATTATTCCCTCCCTTTTCCAGCATCCAGATACTTCCAGTAAGAGTCAACGAAGGTCATGATGCTATGGTTGTGATGAGAGGAAATAGTGTCACCAAGTGCTGTTTAATTGACTAAAGTCAGGCCATTCTTTCGATGGTGGGTATTTGAGTGTCTTTTAGAGTTATCATGAGAACAAAATAAGGTAATACATGTGAGATACTTAGAAAATTGTATGGAAAATTGTAAATGTTCAATATCACCAAATATTAGTAGCAGAGTAGCAATTCATTACCTATTCTATAAAATTCTACTATAGGTACAGTGGAGGCTGTAGAAGTGCATACATACAATATTCACAATAAAAAGGGTCTTAAAATTCTGAGATTTTCCAGTCTTGACCTTTACCTAGGCCAGTGTTTGTGACTGATTTGGTTTATCTGAAGATATCCATAGGCCAGTTGCTAGTCTGGTTCTATGCTCCAGAGAAGCTAGCTTCTGCCTGTCCCTCTCAAAACCAGAAATGTTAAGACCAGATGAGATGAATGCTTAGGTAACTGTGTGGTGCCACACAGTCCTGCTGAGGGGATGTGGGCACTGTCCAGCTGTGTGGCCTGAGTGAAGGATGCTGTCATTGTCAGTAGCTCGCCAGCCCGCCAGAAGCTGATTTGTGATCTTTGCACTTTTCAAAGACTGCTTTTCCTTTGAAGCTGTTTCATTAATTGCTGTTTCCTGCACAGTAGAGCCTAGTCTCTGATTTCACTTGTAGAACAAAGATGAGTGGTGTCCTCTGAGCCCAATAACTGGTTACATCTTCCAGCCTTAAGTCATTCGTGTTCCCTCTAGCTCAGGTAGTCTCACGTGATGCTTAAGTACCTTCAATATCTTTCCTAAAGTCTTTTAATTATATCCTGACAATACATTTTTAAATGATGAAAACCATACAACACATAATTCCATCCCCACCCCACCACCCCCCAAAAAAGAAAGAAAAGGGTCAGTCTATTACAAATGAAGATGTTCTACTTATATGTCAAAGGCTTCTAAAATCTGATGCTAGAAAGTCAAGTCTATCTGTGCTTGAAAATAGGGTCTCATATGCAGTGTCTTCAGATGGAATGATCACCAACTCCATACATAAAGGGAAGTCATCCTTGGCCTGTGTTACTTGAAAAATTGAAGAAAAAGGGGTTTGAAACTTGGGTTATTCAGGTAATTACCTATTCCCTGACATCACTCAATGCTTTTTAGACCTGAGCTTCAACTCCTTTGTGATTTTTTTTCCCATCTCTAAAACATGAACAAATTCATCCACTTGGATTTTTTTTTTTCCTATTTGATTCAGATATTTGTTCCCAGCCTGAGAAATTGCATGCCAACTTCCTGCCAGGAGCACCTTTCCACAGCTGTGTTATAAATATCTAGGAAAAAATAGGGGAGGATTAAATAGAAGATTGCAATACAATTCCTCCCAGTGCCAAGGCAGTCCTGGGAGGTTCAGATAATAATATCTCACATTTACAATTTAGATCTTGAGCCCACCAAGCTAGGAGTGGATCCAACTTATTATACTTCCACAGGGCTGATGGCATTTAAAGACTTGCATGTCTATATAGTGATAACATCTATTATTAATTAAATTATTCTGTATTAGAAAGTATTGTGATTTTTAAGTAACTTTACTCTTGGATCACACCTAGGTGACTGGTAAACGTGCCTTGTAATTATTTAGCATATTTTTGTCATCTGCGTTTTAGAAGTCAGAAAGTGACAATGATTCTGCCCAAGGGTTCCTGTTTTGAAGATGACAAGATTGTTCTGATTTTAATGGGTAAGCATGTAGAGTAGAGCAATTTGTATGAGCTTTGTGGATACTGCCCCAAAAGTGGGCTTCCATGAGAGGCAAGTAAGGAAAGTCATGAGTACAAGGATATGGGCCAAGTCCAGCCCATGGAGGCTTCAACAGTCCTACCATCCATGAACTGGGAGAGCGGAGCAGAAGAGGATGAGGGCACACAGGAGAGTGTATGAGCCCACTGAAGAGGAAAGACAGCACAAGGGTGGGGACCCAAAGTAGCAGCTTTAGTCTCTTGCCCCTTTCCAGCTTTTGATTAGGGCCAGTCTTGCAAGGACAACAAAACTGACTTGTTTGTGGTGAGACCAGGACTGTAGTCCAGTTCTACTGACTTCTAGACTTGAGTGATGTCTACATTTGCCAATGCCTGGGAGGTCAGCCTCGCTGTTTCACAGAGAAAATGAGCTGATCTAATTCCAAAACTTTCTCAAGAGGCAATGAATCTTTTGCCTAATCATACAAAGTAAACCATCTCTTCTAAAACAGACTCATTCATTCATTCATTCATTCACTCACTCACTATGTATTTATTGAGCTACCATATGGCAGTTACTGCTCTGGGTACTGGAAATAGCTTTGAACATAAACAATTCAAGTCCCTGTCCTTGTGGGGATGACATTCTGGCAGACAAACAAAAATAACAAGTAGGCAAATATGTCAATGAAATGCTTTCAAATAGAAGGTTATAAAGAAAGTTTAAAAATAAGACAGTGATGGGATGAAGTGGGTAGGTAGTAATAGATGAACATAGTGGTAGAGAGCAGACAATAATTCAGGCATTTCCATTTAATAATAACCAAATGTTAACTTCTGGCAAATGTCTTTAGATTATAAAGACCTCGTGAAAAGAAGCCATGCTAAGTAAAACAGTAAACTCAGGAGATGGAAACATTAAAGAAAATACTAGTTACTATTTTTCTACTGTTTTTTAAAATTACCCTTTTATTATGGATGTAGCACATTTATTGAAAATAATTAGACCATATAGAAGACCAAGAAGAAAAAGTAAAATATGATAAACAACACGCCTAAAGTTTTGATATTTTTCTTCCAGTTTTTTCTATGCATGTGAACATATGACTTTTACAAAAGCTGCTTTGAAACTGGCTTTTCTGAACTTGCAGCATATCATGAACATCTTTTGATATTAATTGCATAATTACATTAGGCATAATTGTTATGTATCCTTGTTGGGTAATATTCCATTGAAAAGTATGAAACCAGTTCCCTGTTTTGAACATTTGTTTCTAGTTTTCACTCTTGTAAGCAATGCTTAATGAATAATTTTGTATCTACATCATTGCATGTTTGTTTAATAATTTCTGTAGAGCAAATATCCTAAGAATTGAATTGCTAGGTCAGAAAGTCTGCAGTTTTATAGACCTTGAATTATATTGCACACATTTTTTTTAAAGATTTTATTTATTTATTTGACAGAGAGAGACACAGCGAGAGAGGGAACACAAGCAGGGGGAGTGGGAGAGGTAGAAGCAGGCTTCCTGCAGAGCGGGGAGCATGATGCAGGGCTCGATCCCAGGACCCTGGGATCATGACCTGAGCTGAAGGCAGACGCCCAACGACTGAGCCACCCAGGCACCCCTATTGCACACATTTTTATGAGAGAGAATTTATCAATCTAAACCAGCAATTGATGAGTGCTCTTTTCCCCACATACTGGCCAGTTCAGAGCAGTAGGAAACATGGGAATAGGTGAAAAATGGAAAACTGCTATTTTGTTTTTAAAGATTTATTTTATTTATTTTAGAGAGAGAGAGTATGCAGGGAGAAGGGGCTGAGGGAGAGAGAGAGAGAATCTCAGGCAGACTCCCTGCCAAGCACAGAGGCTGACACAGGGCTTGATCCCATAATCCTGAGATCATGACCTGAGCTGAAATCAAGAGTTGTATGCTTAACTTACTGAGCCACCCAGGCACCCCAGACTGTTATTTTAATTTGCATTTATCTTATTACTAGTGAGATTTATAGTTTTCAAACTTTTTTTACTGACTTCTTCTATTTCTTCTTTATGACTCATATCTTTTGCTAATGTTTAAAACTGAGGTGTTCATTGTTTTCCTTCGTGACTTGCAAGACATCTTTATGTAGCGATTTATTCAAGTGCTGCAAGATCTAGGGATAGACTGATGAACAAGAAAATATTGGCTTTAAAAAAAAATCTTCCCTAGTTTATTCATTGTTTCTTCAATTTTTGCCAGAATTTTTTTGGAAGTCAAAATATCCTTATTTTCTTATATGGTTTCATCTTGCAGTGTCATGTTTAGAAAGCTCTTCGTAACTTCCAGATTATAAAAACTAGTCAACATATTTTCTGCTACTATTAATTGAATAATTTATCTTTTCTCCACAGATTTAAAATGCCATCTTTATCATACACTAAATTATTAAATATACATAGGGCTGCTTTGGGATTTTCTACTTGATTTCACCTGATATGTCTATGTTGGCACCAATGTCAAATTATTCTAAGTATTGTGGTTTTATAACACATTTGGCTATCTGCTAAGGAAAATCTCAATTCATCACTCTTTTTCAAAACATTTTTGCATGTTTATTGTACCAGAATTTTATCAAACTCCAAAAAGAAATTCCATGGGATTTTCTGAAGAATTAAGTTACATTTATAGATTAATTTGCAGAGGACCTGTACAATATTCCTGTAGGAAGAATACAGCTTCTCTGTATTCAATAATTTAAGGGTTTTTTGTTTGTTTGTTTCTTCTTTTCCAATATGGTGGATTTTATTTGTTTTTCTTGTGTCATTTATCTAGTTAACATCTCCAGCACAATGTTGAATAGAGTGGTAAATATGGGCATTCTTGTCTTGTTCACAAACTTTGGGGATAAGCACCGAGTCTTTCCATATTTATTATGAAGAAAGCTTCTATGAGACCTTCAGCAAAGTTTGTTTTCATTAAAAAGGTCTTGCATATTGTTTGGGTCCAGTTTATTTCTATATATTTTATATCTTTGGTTATTACTGTGACTAGGATCCTTTTGCCATCATATTTTTTAACTGATCATAATCGTTTAGTAGGAAACCTGAGTTACCTATTGATTTATTGGTAGCCTTCTAAATGATATATTTTATTACCGGCTACAACTCAAAATACTAGATCAGTGGTACAGCATGAGAACCAACCAATCAACACAGATACTGGGTGTGAATGGCTTATACACACTTTGCATGGCATAGCAGCTGAATACCAGCGTGGATGTCAGTTCTAATACTTTTTCAGATAAATCTTCTTTTTCCAATAGCTTTCATAGGTAAGCAACCATGACATCTATAATTCCTGGACTTTTCTCTTCCACCTTTACAATATTTTGTTTTTATATTTAATTGCATTAACTAGAATTGTAGGAGAATCTTACATAGAAGTGGTGATGATGGGGGGTGCCTGGGTGGCTCAGTCGGTTAAGTGTCTGCCTTCAGTTCAGGTCATGATCCCAGGGTCCTGGGATAGAGTCCCGCATCGGGCTCCCTGCTTGGTGGGGGAGCCTGCTTTTCCCTCTCCCTCTGCAGCTCCCCTTGGTTGTCCTTGCTCTCTCTCTCTCTCTGTGTCAAATAAATAAATAAAATTAAAAAAAAAAAAAGAAGTGGTGAGGATGGAAATCCTTGTCTTATTCCTGATTTTATTAGAAGAGTTGGTCAGGGGTAGATACTTCTGTAAATAATATTAAGGAAAAATCTATTCCATTCTATTTTATTAATAGTTTTTTTAAAAAATTAGAAATTGATAGTGAATTTTATCACACTCTACCTCCACCCTTTATCAAGATGTTTATGTGGATTGTCTCCTTTGTCCTATTAATATAAATTCTATGAATCCATTTCCAAGTTGAACCATCATGGCATTCCTGGAATTGAGTCTCTTTGGTCATGATGCATAACCTTGTGTCATACATCTGAATTTTATTTATTCATGTTTTATTTAGTACTCTTGTATCTGATAGGCATAAGTGTGATTGGTTACAGTTTTTTTTTTTTTCTTGTGCGTTAACAGGTTTTGGTAAAAGATTGTCTTCATTTTGTACATGAATTGATATGTTTCTATCTTTTTATGCTTGGAAAATTATTAAAAAGCCCCTAAACAACATTATGGGCTTTTTGTGGAGATCATATTTTAAAATTATTTTCAATTTTTTAAAATAATTTTGGTCTACTCAGGTTTTCTAACTGTTCTTGAGTAAGATTTTGGAATTCATATTTTCTTAGCAAATAATCCATTTCATTGAGATTTTCAGTGTGGTAGAATAGAGTAACATATAGTTCTTTTATAGTTTTAAAAATAATCATATCTGTTGCTATATAGGCTTTCTTGTCATTAATGTTTTTCATTTTTCCCCCTCTTTTATCCTCAAAATAATCAGAGGTTGATTTATTTTATTGATCTTTTCAAAGAGCCCACACTTGGTTAGTAATAGCAGACATATTTTGAGTATTCACTGGATGTTAGAGATTTCATGAAAAGAACTTTACATATATGGGGCACCTGGGTGGCTTAGTCATTAAGCGTCTGCCTTCGGCTCAGGTCATGGTCCCAGGGTCCTGGGATCGAGTCCCACAATGGGCTCCCTACTCAGTGGGAAGTCTGCTTCTCCCACTCCCTCTATGCCTGCCACTCCCCCTGCTTGTACGCGCACTCTCTCTCTCTCTCTGTCAAATAAATAAACAAAATCTTAAAACACATTCACACACAAAGAACTTTACGTATATTATCTCACTTAATCCCCCAACAACTTTCTGGTTTTCATCACAGCACCGATAAGAACACTGAGACTCTGAGAGTTGAAGTAGTCCCTGACCTTAGGCACCATAGTTAGTATCCTTCGGGCAGATGCTGAACCCAATCTGTCTGACTCAAAAGAATGTCCTTTTTAGCCTTTCGTTTATCAATTTTATTTAAGAAAACCAATTTCTCAACTTCTATTTTTATCTTTATTACTTTTTTCCCCCTACTGTGCTTAAAATTGGGGATGGTAATCTTGTTATCAGTAATCTACACATAGACCGTAAATTCAATTTGAGTCTTGCACTTCATGATACGTATAGAAAATAAGTTTTGTATAGTACTTTGGGAAAACAGGGTGAGGCTGCTCAAGGCCAACAACCCTGAACTTAGAGGACTCGGCTGGTCCCATGCCCAGCTCAACTGCCTGGGGACTGAGAAGATCGTTATGTACTGCTGTACTCTAGCTGGGTAGGAGACGTTTTCATCTTCTTTATTTATTTTATTTCAAGGTGGTCATAATTGAAGAGAAAAGTGTTGATTTTTAAATGTATTTTTTTTAATACTTTTATTGCACTGCCGTCAGAGAATATGTTCTATTTGATTTTTGCTTCAGGAAATTTATTTTCATCATAGGCCAATATATGATCACTTTTTTGGTAAATAATTCATGAGCACCGACATAGAAGCTATGTTCTCTGTCCATTCTAACCATGGGGTTCTAAGTTGAATGTATATCCATTAAACCAATCCACTTCTAGACTTACTATTCAAATCCTCTACATCTGTAAGTACTATTTACCTTCATCTGTCAGGAAGTGAAAGAAGCATTGTATTATGTCTGTCAATTCCTACTTTTAATTCAATTAGTTTTGCTTTATGTATTTTGATACTTTTTCATTTGGGGCCTATAATTCAGTACTATGATATCTTTATTTTACATTGTAAACTGTATAAAATAAAATCATCCTCTTTGTCCCATTTAATATCTTACTTTGAATTCTTGATATTGATATTACAACCTCTGAATTACATTTTCCTTGTATTAGCGATTTATCTTTATCTAATCTTTTATTTTTAACTTTTGTGAGTTGTCTTTTCTTTGAATGGCATGGAGAAGGCTTCTATTTTTAACGCACTTCACTCTCAATTTTAAGAGATTTAGCTCTTATGAAAGACCATCTCTCTTTCGAAAAATATTCTATATTGATTTGCATTATTAGATTGGTAGATGTGATGATTGCTGAGACTTTCCCAAATGGCTGCACTTTCAGGACAGGCATAAATAAAGTGGGAAGCTACACGAATTGTGCTAGTGGATCTGAGATGAGGAGGTTTGTGTGGACAGGTGTCAGGCAGAAGTGGTGGGCAGGCTTTGATATACCAATACCAATGAGCCCACCTCCTGGTTCACACCCTGTATAAAACCCCTTTCCCGTAGTGGAGGCGGGATCAAGTGATGGCTTTTAATAGAATACGGCAGGGGCGCCTGGGTGGCTCAGGCGTTAAGCGTCTGCCTTCGGCTCAGGTCATGATCCCAGGGTCCTGGGATCGAGCCCCGCATCAGGCTCCCCGTTCGGCGGGAAGCCTGCTTCTCCCTCTCCCACTCCCCCTGCTTGTGTTCTCTCTCTCACTGTCTCTCTCTCTGTCAAATAAATAAATAAAATATTTAAAAGAATATGGCAAAAAGTGATGGGATTTGATTATGAAGAGACTGTGGCTTCCATCTTGCACACCCTCTCTGGTTCTCTTGCTGGCTTGCTTTGAGGAAAGCCAGCCCCATGTCGTGAGCTACCATGGAGAGGGCCCCACGGCACAGTGTTTGAGGAATTCTATCCTGCCAGCAACACTTGAGTGAGCTTGGAAGCAGATTCTCCCGCAGACAAGCCTTCAGGTGGGACCACACAGCCAGCCAACACCTGGATGTCAGCCTTGTGAGACACTGACCCAGGGACACCCGGCTCAGCCGTGCCTGAATCCCTGACCCAGAGAGGCTGGGAGATCAGAAGTGCTTTCTGTTGTAAGCTGCTACATTTTGGAGTAATTTGTTATTCAGCAATAGCTAACTACTGTAATAGGTGGTTAGGTTTCTTGAACATTTGTTAGCCCTTTCTATTTGGTTTGTATGTACAGGCACTCAGACGGGCACCTGAGTTCTGTTGTGACAGAGAAATCCATCAACGGAGACTGGTTAAGGAAACCAAATGGGCAACGTGCAGGTTAGAGCCTCTTGGTGACACATGCACACACACACACCTCTTGGTGATACACACACACACACACCTCTTGGTGACACACACACACACACCTCTTGGTGATACACACACACACGCACACACACCTCTTGGTGACACACACACACACCTCTTGGTGATACACACACACACACGCACACACCTCTTGGTGACACACACACACCTCTTGGTGATACACACACGCACACACCTCTTGGTGACACACACACACGCACACACACACCTCTTGGTGATACACACACACGCGCACACACACCTCTTGGTGATACACACACACACACCTCTTGGTGACACACACACACACGCACCTCTTGGTGATACACACACACGCGCACCTCTCGGTGATACACACACCTCTTGGTGATACACACACACACACACCTCTTGGTGATACACACACACAGTCACACACACACCTCTTGGTGATACACACACACACACACACACACACACCTCTTGGTGATACACACACACACGCACACACACACCCCTTGGGGATACACACACACACACACCTCTTGATTTGCACAATGTCACCCTTTTATAAGTTGTTCCAAAGGGTTAGAATATAATTTTAGAGATGCAAACATATTAGTGTGATCCATGGAAACGTAAAGTATCTCATGGCAGAGATGAATATTAGGGATGGAGAGGAGGAGGCAGCCAGCACTTAACAGGAGGGAAGGCCCGTCTGTTCGGTCCCATGGGGTTTCTGATACCATGCGGATTCTCATTGCATTTTCTTGCATTATTTCAGTTTATTGGATTCATTTCCCCTTTTGCTTTATTTTATTTGGGACTAAAAATTGACAAAATTATGGCAAAAATAGAGGGCCACTTTGAAAGTGTAAGAAGATGAGTATATAATCAAAAATGAAAATACAAAAGCACTCACGGTCTTCATTGCCCTTGAATCTTATTTGGCCTATTTATTAGAGAAAAGTAGTTTGAATGATGATGAATAAAAGCATTAAAAATGATTTCCACCATTAAAACCCCACAGGGCTAACAAAGCAGGATTCAGGAGGAAGAGTTACCCAAGGAAGTGTAGGTTTTACTCACAGTAAGGGTGGTGAACCAGAGTTTAAAAATGTCACTTAGCCTAATGGCCACTCAAGCAAAGTCTTAAAGTTGGAAGAAGAAAAGAGAAAGCGCAATGATCTCTTGCAGAATGGGGCTGCTCATGGGTGGGTCACATAGGAACTTGAATGACAAAAAATGGGGGAGGGGTGGTTAGAATAGACACAAAAGCAACCAAAGTCTATGCAGGGAAATTCAGAAGAAATAGAGAAGGATATTACACAGCACAGGAAGCCTTTCCATGAACGAAATCAGACTGCTTTTGGAGAAAACGTCACCAAGAGTATACATTTTCCAGAGTTAAAACCAACTCCAGGACTGAAGGCTGCAAAAGATACACTCGGGCTTGGGGCTAATATTGTGGGAATTTGCAAATAGAAACTGTCACCTGTTTATGACTCAGAAGGTCCCCTGGTAATGTAAAGGCTTTAGCTAGGCACATGTATTTTCAATGTGGACTGAATTCACATGTTGCAAGGCTTTCTTGCAAAGGACATTGATGTGATTTGAGGAGGGTCCGGATAGTTTTAACGCTTTCCTTCAAGGCGTTCATATCTGGCTGTGAAGGACAGTCCTCAAAGGAGGACTTCTACACTAAGAGCCCAGTTCTTGGCACGGGGGGGTCCTCACTGTGCGTCAGGCCGTAAAGCCCGTCTTCCAGCCCACAGTGTAAGAACTAGTGGGAAAAATCCAGGTTGTATATGTATTCTGAAAACAATGACTTCATCTCGCAGAGGTAGGAATTATTACCCCCATTTTACAGCTGACAAAATGAAGGCATTGAGAAGGAAGTCATTTGCCCAAGATCACTCAGCTGGTGACTGATGGAGCCGGGGTCAGCGGTCTGGTGCTGTGAAGTCAAACCGAAGTACTTGACCTCTCTGTGCTGGTATTCTCTCTACCTCTGCCCACACCCACCTCCCAGAGATTTCGTGGGTGTTCATTGCTTGTGACAGGAGCAAACTTTTCCAGATGAGGCTAGAATCTCCAGCATATTTGATGTGTGTTAATTGTGTCTTACTAACTGGATCACAGGCCTCTTCAAAGTATTGTCTCTTGTTTTTTTCCCCCTCTCCCATACTCCTATATATTTTCTTTTGCTTCATTTTTTCCTATATATTTTAATATGGAAGACATGTCCCCACCTAATCAATTGTTTGGCTGCTTGACTACACATGCATTCAGGTGTTCTTTTTCGTCAGTGGCTGTTGAAGATGCCATGCCTTTGTTAGTTTGAAGGCTGCTACTAGGCCAGTCAGCTTATATTTACAAAACTATTTACAAGAACCACGGAAGGTTCAGGGGCTTCGGCTCCAACATCGGGGACTCTGTAAAGAACACTGGTGCACTCTCTAGGACCTTGAAAGCACGTCCTTACTTGCTGTGAGGATTGTAGAGAATTTGAAATCCTACACTGAAAATTTGTGGAACGAATAAATGAACACATAAAATGCTAAATGTGTGAATTGAAACATAGAAGGAAACTTTGTTTTTCTTCCTGTCTTAATTCTTGCATGCTGGTGAGAACAGAGGCAGGGAAGAAAGATAGAGGAAAGAGAAAAAATTATTTTGCACCCAGCGCTTGTTTAATAGTTTTTTTATTATGCGCATGGAGGAATGAAAAAGGAGAATGTATTTTATCCATTCAGCTAACAATGATCAAGGTCTTACTATGTGTTAAGTTTATATACCTTACATAGCACATTAGTCCACTGGTTCTCAAATGTGGCTGCACATTGGAATCCCCTGAGAAAATTTAACATTATTGATACATGGCATCCAGCCCCAGGGATTCTTATTTAATTGTTCTGGAGTGTGACACAGAC
This sequence comes from Phoca vitulina, assembly GCF_004348235.1. Lineage (NCBI taxonomy): Eukaryota > Metazoa > Chordata > Mammalia > Carnivora > Phocidae > Phoca > Phoca vitulina. Next base: position 18,750,929 of record NW_022589730.1, read on the forward strand.
AAAGGGTTTTTAAAAGTTCCTCAGATGATTTTAATGTGTAGATAACTTTGAGAACCTTCGTGTTACTCCTTTTGTCCAGGGTTGTCAAACTCTTTCTGTAAAAGGCCAGATAGTAAGTATTTTAGTTTTCTCTGACCATATGGTCTCTGTCACAATTACTCAATCTTGCTGTTGTGGTATTAACACAGCCATAGATAATATGTAAGTGAATAAGGGTAGCTGTGTTCCAATAAAACTTTATTTAGGGACACTGAAATTTGAATGCCATACAATTTTCGCATGTCACAAGACAGTATGGTTGTTTTGATCTTTTTTGTCAACCATTTAAAAATATAGGTTGCAAGTCCTACAGAAAAACAGGTAGCTGGCGGGATTTGGCCATAGTTTGCAGACTCCTGCTTGCTTGCTTGCTTGCTTGCTTGCTTGCTTGCTTGCTTTTTTTTTTAAAGATTTTTTTGACAGAGAGAGAGACAGTGAGAGCAGGAACATAAGCAGGGGGAGTGGGAGAGGGAGAATCCCCACGGAGCAGGGAGCCCGATGCGGGGCTCGATCCCAGGACCCTGGGATCATGACCTGAGCCGAAGGCAGCTGCTTAACGACTGAGCCACCCAGGCGCCCCTCTTTCTTTCTTTCTTTCTTTCTTTCTTTTAAGATTTTACATATTTATTTGAGAGAGAGAGAGAGAGGTAGACAGAGAGAACATGAGCAGGGGGAGGGGCAGAGGGAGAGGGAGAAGCAGATTCCCTGTTGAGCAAGGAGCCAGACGCAGGGCTGGATCCCAGAAGCCTGGGATTGTGACCTGAGCTGAAGGAAGATGCTTAATCGACTGAGCCACCCAGGCTCCCCAGACTCTTGCTTTCATCTACATACTTTCAAGGAGGCAGATATAACGCTTATTCTCACTTTTACAACTGAGGAAAGTGAGACAAGATCTGATGTCTGCTAGTGGTCAGGATTTGTCTATGATGCTAAGCTTCTCTTTTAGAAAGTATCAACATTTATCCCCAAGTTACACTTTTGGCTGTATTTGAGATTAGTTATGAGGATAAGTGATGTGGGGAAAGCTCTCCTTCCAAACCCTGTCATTTATAAAATAAATTGCCAACATATTAAAACTGAAGCAGTACTTCGTTTCAATTAAAAAAAAATTTTTTTAAAAACATTGCTCAACTCTCTCCTTCCCACATTGTGGGGAAGACCTGGCTTTTTACATGTTCGTTGAGGGATTTACTCAATTTAATTGAAGTTACAGTTTTTCCTTGTTCCTCATGTACCGCCAAATCAAGCAAATAGTGTTAAAATATTATGGTCAATTATACATATAAATCTTGCAGAGTTAATGAACATATTCTGTAGATTGCGGAACACACTGGACACTTATCTTACTCTTTAAGATAAAATACCACATCTATATAATGCATTGCTAAGCTTTCTTCTTCCTACACATTTTGCCTAGAATCCCATTTTCCATTAAATAATAATCACTGTAATTAATAGACTGGTTATTTTATCTCCCTAATCTGGTTACAGTAATTTATCAAAGACATGTAAAAGAATGCTAGAAAAGTAGTGCACCCTTCTTTTTATAAGAAGGTAAAGAATGTAAAATGTAACAATTCTCTAGGGGAACATAAGAAGATGTGACTTCTTGTAATTCACTGCAGGAAATACATAGAATATTTACCATTGTTTTCAGGGCATTTGATCAGTTTAACTTACACTTCTCACAGCTAGTGATTGTGGGAACATTGTTTGGTGACTTGAATGTTTTCTGCAAATCTTCAAAAGGGCCCTGGGACGGATCAGCAGGATTCATTCCTGGCTCTGCATCCTGCATTCCTCAGTACTGACCAGCTGGAATGTGCAATGCTCCCAGGTGGTGCTGAGGACAATTCCGAGCTTGGATGCTCTTGAGAGGGGCTTAGAAAACCCTTTACTTCACCTTACATCTCCGGGGAGGATTTGTTACCAACCTCTACTGCCCTTGTGGTCTGGCACTGACAATTTATTCAGGCAAGGAAAAATGGAGGAGAATGAAGGGGACCCGCCAGGTAGGTGTCTGGGCTCCCGTACAAGGCCTGTTGCAGTTCTTCAGTTGAGCCAATCTTCCTGACCCTTAATGCTAAGGTAGCCTCCTTCTCTGCACTCACACCTGTCCTGCCTGACCCGTAGGGATCTCCCAAGGCTCAGACGAGGCATACCATGCACTATTAAACATCAGTGGCCAAGGCTGGATGGGTGCACAGTTTTAGGGCATTGAGTTTGAAGAGTGAACTTGGGAGCCAGTCAGGCCTGGATTCAAATCTCAGTGATGTTCCCCCTGAGCTGACAACCTTGAGGATATTCCGAAATCTCTGGATACTTCAGTTCATCGTGGATAAAATGAGGCTCATAATCTTGTTGCGAGAATTAAATCAGAAAATGCTTCAGAACCCTCAGTTTGTTTCTCAGAGTCCATAGTCTCTCATGGGTGGGGGGATGGGTTAGCCTGGTGATGGGTATTAAAGAGGGCACATACTGAATGGAGCACTGGGTGTTATACGCAAACAATGAATCATGGATCACTATATCAAAAACTAATGATGTAATGTATGGTGATTAAAATAACATAATAAAATAGAATTAAAAAAAAAAAGAAAATGCTTCAGAATCCTACCCAGACTCAGAGTGAGTCCTAGAAAAATGATGTTTATCCTTCCTCTGTTCTCCTCCTCATCTTTCCCCTTCTTCCTTTTCAATAGGCTATAATGATCAATGTGGGACGTGGCTGTCCACCTTTCTCTGAAGCCACACAGTCCTTTGGAATGTTTATTCAGAAGGAGAGGAAAAGAGCAAAGATCAAAAAGAAAAGCCCCACAGAGAAACAAATTCTGATCGTGTCATTATCATCCTCATCCCTTCTGTGGCTTCTCATTGTTTGTTCTCAGGATAAAGAGTACAAAGTTTTTTACCACTGCCTTTGTGGCCCTGTGGTCTGGCCCCTCCCACAATGCTAGCCTTTTCAGTCACCAAGCTCTGGCCCTATTCATTTCTATGGCTGCACGACAAATTGCCACCAGCTCTGCCGCTTTAAATCAACACTCATTTTATCCCACAGTTCGGTAGGTCCAAGTTCAGGCCTGGCGCGCCTGGCTTCTCTGCACAGGATATCACAAGGCAGAGTCATCTTGTTGGCTAGACTGAGATCTCGTCTGGAGGCTCTGAGGAAAAATCCACATTCTAAGCTCTATAGGTGGAATTGTGTCTCTCTTCTTCCCCTCCCCCCAACTCAGAATCATAGAATGTGACCCAGTACTGCAAAATAGACCCAAGCCCAGTACCTCAGAACATGACCTTATTTGGACATAAGGTCTTTACAGATATGATCGAGTTAAAATAAGGTCATATGGTAGATCCTAATCCTATATGACTGATGTCCTTGTAAGAGGAAGAAATGATATCACAGAAACAGACATGTGAGAGGGAGGAAGATGTGGAGATGCAGGGAGGAGACAAAGGCCATCGATAAGCCAAGAAGAGAGAACTGGAGCAGGACTGCCCTACACAGGCTTCAGAAGGAACCAACCCTGCCCACGCCTCAATCCTAGACTTCCAGCCTTCTGAAATGTGAGATGTTAAATGTCTATGTTACGGCGGCCCTGGGAAATTAACACGCAAGCTCATTGTTGCTGTTGACAGAATTCAGTTTCTTGCATGTGTAGGACTTGAGGCCCCGTTTCCTGGCTGGCTGCCAACTGGGGCTGCTCTCAGCTACACGAGGTCATCCATGTTCCTTGCTATGTGGCCCCCTCCATCTCCAAAACAGAAATGGTGCATCGAATCCTGTTCACGATTTGAATCTCTGACTGACCCTGTCTTCTGACTTCTAGACTGAGATTTAAAAGGTTCATGTGATTAGATCAGACCTGCTTAGATAGTCTTTCTTTCTAAAAGTTAACTGTATTATATAATATAACCTAATCATGGGAGCAAAATCCATCATATTCACAGTCTTGGAAATTATGCAGGGTGTGTATATGACCTTGGGGCCTCTTAGGATTCTGTCGACTGGGGGCCCAATTTCTGGAATTTGCCCTGCTTCCTCCTCCCCCAGCACCTTGTGCCTCCAGTTCCCTCTCTAGGAATACTCTTCATTGTACCCCACCCTCCTGTGACTGACCTTTAATTCATACTTCAGATTCACAGTATGTTTGTTTGTTTGCATGGATACATAACATTTTCTTCTGAAGAATTACTCACAGTTATGATTTTACCTTTTTGTTTTTAAGTTGCTATTTGATTGATTTCTCTCCCATTCACCCTGTAAAGTCTTGAGGGCGAGAGCTGTGTCTGTTTCTGGTCATCATCGTATGGTGATGCAGACAATGCTCCTCACAGACAATACGATATCCACTGAATGAACAAGTAAATGATAAAAATACCCTTCCCCTTATTCTTCCAATCTCTTGCGCAAGTTGAGACCATCAGAGACCCCAACTTGGGATATGGAGGGAACTTTATTTTCAGGGCATTGTAGGGGCTCCCTGAATGAGAATTTGGTATGGACCAAGTGGTCCCCTGCTTGAATTATCAACCTGATGCCTAAACACTTTATGTTAATTTTCAGAGTTTATATGATAACAGTATAAAGGCCAAGATTTTTAAGTGCCACCATCATTGTCCCTGACAACTTAACCTAGAATGACTTATGCCACTTCCAATGGCCTTGAAGGAACACGATGAAGGGCACCAGGTCTTCTCAATGAAAGCAGACTAAGGAAGAATGCACCCTGGCATCTATCTGGGATGGTCATCACACCATGGGTTTGGGGGAGCCAGGAAGGCATTTGGATATTATAGGTGTTGGGCAGAAAGAAAAGGTGCTGCCTTAGAGCTCTGTTTAAGTGCCAGATGGACTATAGTTGGTTCGTTGAAATCCATTAATGGGTTAAACCATGATGAGACAACAGCTTGTGTTGATGTGCCTTTCTATCCAGGGTGGCTATTCGGTGGAGGCGTGGGGGAGTGGGGGAGATGAAGATGATGAGGGAAACGTTTCCCTGAAACATCGGAACAGTTACCTTAATGGCAGGGTTCCAAGGTTTTCATTCAAAATGATAATAAAAAGACACCTTAAACCCATAGGGAAAGCCCATTCACATAGAGCAGCTTTGAGCCAAGCCTCTGGAGTCACCAAGCTGAAAAGAACCTGATTAATGACAGCACCTGAGATAAGTGGCACTTTAACCAACCTTAACTGTTGATGTATGATGACATAATGTCCCCTCCAATTAATGACAAGGATATAAAACACCTGTATTTAGCAAAGCAGATGCTGCTTTTATGGTTAGATGCGCAGATGAAATTGACTTCTAAAGGACCATCTATAACTTACTTCCCTATTATTTGTTTCTATATTTGTTTCATTATGTGTGTTATAGGTGGAGGAGGAAATTTAACCTCAGATTCTACACCTGTGCAGCAAAAGGGTATATGCTATACCGTAATTTACCTCCAAACTTGCAACCCATGATTGAGCAGGTTGGCACTGGTGATCTGCCTCATTTACTGAAGGCCTTTCATGCTGTATGAACCCCAAGTTTATACATGCATATATATATAAGGATGAGCAATCCTTTAATGAATCATCCAATCAATCAATATACAGAAGCCACCTGTTTAAATCCTCTATAAGATAAGCAAGGTATATGTAGTTTTTTAAATAAAAACAGTTATTGCATACTAAATATATGCAAGATGCTGTGTAGGTGTTTTCAGCTTACTGAGGACTTCTTTATGGAGTTGTAATTTATCAGGAGAAGCAAGGCACATACACATGACGGTAAATGCTAAATCTCAGGGAGAGCTACTGTGGATACTGTGATTTACAGTAAGAAATAATATATTTGGTCTTCTTCCCCATTTCTGGCACAGAGCTCCTAAAACCCCTGGGATTTCCTAAGTGAGAGAGTTACCAAGGTGTCTTTTGTTGTGTTAATAAGGTAACTTCTCAAAGGCACTTAGGTTTCATAAGGACGGGGGCTGGTTGCCAGCGGGCCCAATCATCATTCGAGGGTTGGAACTTTGAGTCCATCACCCACCCTGCCCTGCCCCAACCTTAGAGGAGGGGAGGCTGGAGGTTGAATCAATCGCCAATGACCCATGACTTAATCAGTCATGCCTGTGCAATGAAGCCTCCATAAAACCCATAAGGATGGGGTTCAGAGAGCTTCTGGGTTGGGGAACACATGGAGATTCCAGGAGAATGGCCTCTAGAGAGGGCTCCGAAGCTCTGCGCCCCTTCCCCATACTTTGCCCCAAGCAGCTCTTCAATCTGGCTGTTCCTGAATTATGTCCTTTTATAATAAACTGGTGATCTAGTAACAAAAATATTTCTCTGAGATCTGTGAGCCATTCTAGCAAATGAACTGAACCTGAGGAGGAGGTGCTGTGGGAAACTTCAGTCTGTAGCCAGTCGGTCAGAAGCACGGGTGATAACCTGGACTTGCAACAGGCATGTGAAGTGGGGCATGGCGTAGTCTTGTGGGCCTGAGACCTTCACCTGTGGGATCTGAAAGCTCCAGTAGGTAGTGTCAGAATTAAGTTCAATTGTAGGGTCCCCAGCTGGTGTTAGAGACTGGCTTGTTGAATGTGTGGGGGGAAACCTACACACCCACATACTGGCATTGGATCCAGAACCCTTTTTAGCTACAAATAATGGAAATTCTATGAGTTCAGAGAAAGGAGAGTGCCATGGGCTGAGGTTGGCAGGAGAAAACTGCTTGGAACAAGTGGGATGGGAGAAGGAACTACGTAAATAGGTGGGGAAGAGAGAGGACAGGTCGGATGGGAGATTATGCTTTTGAAGTAAAGGCAAAGGAATACACAGATCAAGCCAGGGTCTGGAGCCAACAAGAAAACAGCAAGTACAAAATGTATATTGGACAAACTGTAGTTCAAGATCAAAAAGATAGATCGAGTCAAGATCGTCAATGGCATTGAAGACCAATTTAATTTCTTCCACATGATGATTTGGGAATCTAAGGGGAAATAATGGGGTATCTTCTATTTTCTATCTCAACTTGAAGTATTTTATGTTACTGTGTTATTTGGGTGAGTGCTGACCTTGGAATTGGGAGACTCTAAACAGGTGTTTAAAAGGCATTGTGGGTTGAGACTGCCCGTCTTGTTGGTTGCAGCAGAAAATGTAAGAATGGCAGTAAGAATTGGGGAAATGGCTTCGTGAGTGGTCATGAGTGGTGTGGTCCCCCCAAGAGACCCGAGGCAAGAAACTGGGCCATTGGTGTGGCTGTCAAACACAGAGGTTAACAGGAGAAAGAACGGGAAAATGAGGGTGAATTTTAGTTTTGGGGAGCTAGGAAATTCATGGGCCCTCTTTGCTTTTTCTCCAACTTCTCTTCACTACCCAAAGAAGAGTTTTTATGAATTGGTCCAGTTTTAGGACATTGAAGTGGTCACTGCCTAGAGGTTTCAGTGCCCTTGTTGTGTGGAGTTAGGGTTCTAGCATGCATGGGTGTGGACTCCTATTAATGTCTCTTGGGTTCCTGAGGACAGAGAGGACACCAGATCTCAGAGGACACTGCCTGGGGGGTAAGGCCCATCAGCATCCCCTTCTCTGCCTCTCCAGGTCATTGCCAGGATGTGGGCAGCTTCCTTCCCTCCTCCCTTGTTGAGACAGGTGGCCTTCACCAGTTCTGCTTTCACTGTGAGGGCAAACGTTCTGCCTCTTTCACTTTCTCTTGCTTGCCATTAAGAATGGCAGGTGCAGCCATTCTCACATCTCAGGGTGGTCTCTGGGATGGCAGCAGGCAGAATAGACAGCTTGGCTGACAATCTGAGGTCACGCTTTTCTTGATAAATTTGGAGATGGAATGTAAATCCCATGAGAACAGGACTTTATTTTGTCCATTGCTGTATCCCTAGCACCTGTGCCCTACCCATAGGGAGAGTTTAATATACATTCATGGAATGTGTCACTTAGCCTTGCTTTCTCTACTGCACACATATTTTCTTTAAGGACCCAGATGGTTGACTGAGAGCAGCATCAGCTGTTTGGGGGCCCATTCCCCAGACTTCCATACCTGTTTATAGCTATAAAATGGGCCACCTCATTTTAATATACCCAGCAGTAGCCACTAGCATTTTGCAATGAGTTTTTCCTTTACTTCTCCTGGAGGAGCTGTTTGTGGGGTCAGTAAATCCTCCCAAAGATGGTTTTCAGTTTTCTATGCCTGTTACCTCAAAATTCCAGTCTGAGAAGTGAATCAGCTGAGACCACATGGATCCCATTCTCACTTCTTCTTTGTAAAAGGAAAAGGTACCCTTCTTTCTCTTCAAGATTATTTTTCTCCATCCCGCACCCTCCTATCTAAGGAGGACCAGACTCACATTTTATACCTAATCCCTCCGCATCACCTGGTATTTTCCACCTCTTACTATCAACATGTTACTTCTCAGCAAGTTACAGACATATTTATCAATATTTAAACAAATCTCTCTTCATCTCTGTGTCCCAGTTGTTGCCAATGACCCTCTCTCCTTTCCCTCATAGCTTAGTTTCTTGGGGAAAACAAATATACACATTTTATAGTTTCTACTTCCTCTCCTCCCTCTGTGGTTCCCTAACACCTCTTTGGTGGCTGGCTCAGGACTGAGCCTGTGCTTTCTGGTCTCTCACATATTATTAAGGGCCCTTTGTGCTGTCACAGGTCCCTGGTAAACTGTGTTGGTTCGTTTTTGGTGATGTGCAGCCACTGAACGGAATTGTAGGAATCCTTATACCTTTCAACTAATTTTATATTAAAATGATACTGAAAGAATGGGAACCATGTGCAATTTTCTTGTTTGTTCTGATACTTGTATTTTTTTATGGAAGACTTTTACTTCTGGAAGAAGGGAAAACCATGGTTCCCTGCTCCCTTATGTAATCTTATCAAGAATTTAAGACCAAGGAATGTAAAGGGGGGGATGGGTAGGTAATGGAAGATTCTCTGTGCCCCATTAGTTCTCCAAGAATCATAGGCTAGAACTACACTCTATGGAAGAGAAGAGACCTCAGGGACCACCAGGTTAGGTGAGGCAAATAGGCCTGGGGGTTAGATGTGGGCAGAGAGAAGAAGTGTAGTGTGGTGGTCAAAACCATATTTTCTAGAATCTGATTTCCTGGATTTAAATATGAATTGCCCCTTAAGAACCAGTTGCTTTCTCTCTCAGTGTCCCAGTTTCCTCAACAGTGGACTGGATAATAATAACTGTTGTGAGGATTAAATGAGTTCACACTTGCAAAGACCTTGGCACAGTGCCTGGCAGATAATACACAGGTATAAAGTGTTGCTTTTTATTATTCATTAAACAGATACTAACTACCCACCACATGCCCAAAAGTGTACTGAGTGCTGGCATTATAACATGATGAAGTCATAGAAACAGAAGTCATAATACAGGGTGCATAAGTGACTACGGGAATGCAGAGTCAAGGCTCCAGTGGGGGCTGGGATCTCCTTACTACCAACATCCAATTCCACATAACCTTAACAAGGAGAGCTGTGTGTCCCATTGCCCCAAGTGTTGGAACGAGGGGAATGCACCCAGGTGTGCAGGCAAGTACTGTGTGCAGACAGTCCCACTCACACATTTAGGAAAGGAGAATGTGAACCAAGGTAGCATTCAGTGGCATGCTTTTATAAGAACTGTAATGTGCATGGCTTGGCCAATGGAAATAATGACCTTTTCTCCTGAAACCATAAGCTTCTTTGTTCTTCTGCTTTGTCATGGATTTGTTTAGTCTTCAAAATGGCATTTAGGAACGAGTTTATTATTTCTAAGAGCAGTAATTACTTGACCAAAAAGAGGTGCGATGTCTATGTGAGCCAAACTTTAGTTTAGTTGGATTTGAGATACTGTGCTTTTTGCCTGTTGTGTTTGTTTGGGTATTTGTTTACTCACTTATTTATTTTTAATGGCAGAAATAGATGGAAGTTGTCTCCTAAGCAGAAAATAAACAAAAGCCCACTCTCAGACATTTGTGCTCATAACAGAATTTTTGGTCTGTGAATTGGGTCCTGACAGATTAAAGACAGCTGGTGCATACCACAGCAGCCGAGAAGAAGTACGTTTCTGGGTAAGTGTGTTGAATGAAATCTAAACAATGCTAACTGGTCACAGACACTAATTAAGGAGCATGCCAGTAGCTGTGGGCCACTCCAAATGAAACACTATCTTTTCTTCACTGTGTTGACACAGAGATACAAATAAGGTTCCGGAAAGATTGAAAAGAAGAGTGTGGGCACTGTAATCTTGTCTTCCTGGTAAATTTGCCAGAATCAGATAACACTGAGAAGGAACTGGTTTGAAACCACGAAGAGACAGTGTTAAATGAGGGCTACATTGTTTTTTTCCTTAAGAAAAAAAAAAAGTCATGAAGCTCAAATCCCTTAAATCCTCAATTCTCTGCCATCATAATTTTATATACTAACTGGAAAGCAAATAGTTCCACTGATAATTGTTTGCCATGTTTTATGTCGTTTCGAGGATGACTATTAAAAAGGACACTTTAAAAAATCTAGAAGAAGATAGATTCCTGCAAATGACTTTATAAGGTAGGGAAAAGAATTTAAGAAAAAAAAATTAAAAAGATAAAATTTGCAAAACACTGTTAGACAAATTCCTCATTTCAGAAAGTCTAGGGGTGTCCTTGAAGGAGGGGGAGAGAGCAATTCTCCTGGTCAGTTGGGTGAGGGCCTCTTTATAGTATGTTTGACTTTGCAGGAGCCTCTGGGAGAGACTGGTGAGTCAGGGAAGCAGAGTAAGCCAAGATGGAGTAGAGACGACTGAAATGAGTAAGCCATCTTCAACCCCAAGGAGCTCTCCTTTTAGGAAGACATCGCTGCTGTCCTCTGGGGTTCTAAGGAGAGAACAAGACCTATTTGATACAAAGCTATTTTAAGTAAAAAGGATGAGAATTGGGGATGATACATATCTTTGCTCCCAAAGCTATCTTCTTATCATGGAGTAGGACCTTGGTTTTGCGGTGATGGTTAGGAAGACAGTACTCCATCTAGGCTCCTGTCTACCTGTCTCCTCAGATGGCAGTGTTTTCCCTTGTCAAGGTCTTTATGACTTTCATATTTTCTCTTTTGGAATGAAATAACAGTCATAATTTGAATTGATACTATTTGAGGAGTTACTATACATCAGGCTCTAAGAGCTTTAGGTGCATTATTTTGTTCAATCCTTACGACAACTCTCCAAGATTATTCTCACTTTTGTAGGTGAGGAAATAGAGACACCAAGGGGTTCAGTATATTTCCCAAAGCCAAAGAGCAGATATGTGGTGAAGACAGGGTTAAAACCATATGACCTTGAAGAAGAACAAAGTTGGAGTCTTCCTGAGAGTTTTGAGAAATCCATAAAGTTGCATGCAGGAAGAGAGAGGCCAATGCAGCCTGAGACCTTTCCCTGTAGATCAGGGACAGAATATAGCTTCAGTGGGTGTGGGTGAGGAGAAGCTCAAGTCCAAGCCTATTTGGGAATATTCATTGACTCTGTATTCATTGACATAGATATAACAGGCATGTTTAATATTTAACATGTGTGTTGCATGGTATTTTTTTGACAGTTAAATGCAATTTATTCTATACCATATTTAAGATCATCCAAGGAGGCTAAGGGAAGTATGCATATATGGCAAGGAGTAGGGGTGGGAGGTAGGTTCTCCTTTGGAATATAGCTAGCTATATCACTTAGGGTTTAAATTCCTATGGTATTTGCAACTGACAGAAAATCCAAGTAACACAGGTTTAAACAAGATAAGAATATATTTTTCTTTTATCTGCACAAAAATTTTGGATGCTCAGGGCTGGCAGAGTAGAGTCATGAAGTTATCATGGACTCAGGCACCTTCTCTCTTGATGCTCCCCTATCCTCAGTCTGTGATTTCCGTCTTATGGCCCAAGATGGCTACTTGAACTCCAGCCATCATATCTATAATCCGTTCTGCAGGAAGGAGAAAATGGGAGTGGTATGCAGCAAATCTGCTTATATGCCATTGGCCAGAACTTAAAATTTGTGGCTATGTTACACCACTATTATGATAAAGTAATCCAAATGAAAGTGTTCATACTAAAGGATATTAACATACAATAAATTACTCTCTCCAAGTACTATTTTGTATTTTCAAGAGACTACCTTCACTCCAGAATTTTACTTTTATGTAGACACCATACAAAGAGGTAGATGAATTTGGGGGGAGTTTTCTGTAAAGTATAAAGCAAATAAGAAAGGGGCCCTGGCTTGACATTTTGGACCATATCTCTACTCACTTACTCCTAAAAAAGGGGGGTGGGGGCTAAATAAAGGAAAGATGTTGGTTATCAGATAAATTGCAGGATAATTTGCTTTATTCCAAACTTGGGGTTTATAATTTAAAAAAACCCCACACATGTAGATGTTAGGTAGCAAAATCTACTTCTTAATTAATGGAAGGTAGTCATATTTAGTAACATAGCTAAGAGCCTTTGAAGCACAAAATATTAAAGCCTAAGTAAATTAAGCTAGTTAGTCAAGAGGCAAGATTTTATCAGTTAAGTTTGTTTGTTTTAATTGCAAGTAACAGACACTGACTTGTGTCGACACAAGCAAGGAAAATTAAAAATAATTTGTTGGCAGGTTGTGGAGAGCTTACTGACACTAAGAAAAAGTGAAAATTGGGCAGTATCATATTTACAGAAAACTCCCCAACAATTCATGGTCTCAGAAAAGACATTCACCACGAAATACGTTGGTGAACCAGCTTCAACCATTTTTCATACTTGGTTCACTGCCCTCTAGATTCAAATTCCCAGGAAGTCTGATTGGCTAAGCTCGTGTCTAGTCCCACTTCTTGGCCAGGAGAGGCTGTGACACTTTGATTGACAGAGCTACCAAGACTGGATGCCTGGGGGTTGGAGTGGTTCTCACAGAAAAATGAGGACACTCTTAGCGAGAGAATAGGGGAGGAAGGCTGGCAGGCAGAAATAACAGATGGCCTGCTACCTACATACACACAGAGAGTAGCGCAACTTGAATCTCAAAGGATGAGAAAAAGCGTAGAAACTTGGGTTAAAAAGTAGTAAGATCATGAGCAAGCCCGACTAGGTCGTGGAAAGATTCCTTATTTAATTAAACAGAACCCTATAGCTGGAGAGTCAGAAAAATCCCTTTGGTCCTTCAGTGATGGAAAAAAGCAGGGGGAGAGTAGGAAAGACAGGGGCAAGGAAGAGAATGATAATGTACTAAGGTCTATGCCATGGCGCGCGCTAGCTTTGCGCGCAATCCTGCAACAAGGTGCAATGCACTTGACTAACACATGGTCGTGAACAAATGAGGCCGCCTGAACACACCACTGCGGGGATTTGGTGATGCACTGACGTGGCAAGAGCATCACTAGGAGCCAGGTTTCAACGGAACAGTTTGGCTGAGCTCATAACATGGGTTTTGAAGGCAAAGAGGTTTGAAGTCAAATCTCACTTGTTTCAACTTGGGAAAGTTACTTAATCGCTCAGGTTCCCCCTCTGTAAATTGGGGGATTCCTACCCAATAGCGCAGGGCACGTCTCAATTGCCAGGGAGCCCTGGCCGCCACCCCGCTCTGATCCCATCTTCTTCCCTCACTTTCTCAGCTCCAGCTGCACTGACCCAGGTGCTCTCCAAACGGACAAGGTACAATCTGATGGTGGAAGCCGTGGCCCAGGTAAGGAAAGTGGCGGAAGCTGGTTCATCCTGGGTCATCCGAAAAGACCAACCTGCTTCCTGGTGTCTGTCTTTCCCGGAGCCTGTGGTGGACGAGCCTTTGGGAAGTGTTCTGTGGATCCGCTTCTGGTAGTTTCCTATAGTGGCTGTACAAATTGCCACCACAAACTTAGTGAAGACTCCCTAGGCTAAAATCAAGGTGTCGCCAGGGCTATTCACTTACTCCTGGGAGTTCCAGGGGAGAATTTGCTTCTATGACTAGAAACAGTTTCTCGAGGCTGCGGTGCTCACTGGCTCATGGCCCCTTCCCCCATCTTCAAATCCAACAATGTCTGGACAAGTCCTTCTCACATTTCTGTCTCTCTGGTTCTTCTCATCTGCCTCCCTCTTGCCATTTCATTTTTTTATTTTTATTTTTTAAAGATTTTATTTGTCAGAGAGAGATAAAGCACAAGCAGGGAGAGCGGCAGGCAAAGGAAGAGGCAGTCTCCCTGCGGAGCAGGGAGCCCGATGTGGGACTGGATTCCAGGACCCTGGGATCATGACCTGAGCCGAAGGCAGACTCCCAACCAACTGAGCCACCCAGGCATCCCCCCTCTTGCCATTTTAAAGACCCTTCATGATGACATTGGGCCCACCCGGAAAAAGCAGGGTAATCTTCTGATTTTAAAAATCTGATTTTAAAGTCAGTTGATTAGCAACCTTAATCCTATCTGCAATTTTAATTGTCCCTGCCATGTAAACTATCATATTCTCAGCTTCCTGGGATGGGGGCACAGAAAATGCTGGGGGACCATTATTCTGCCTAGCACAAAAATAATACCAAATTTCCACTTTCCTTATTCAGTAAACTCTCTAATATTCTTCCAATAAATTATCTTTATTTTCCCTGCTTATGTTAATCCAAATCCACAGTGGTTCCCTCTGCCTGTATTCTTCTTCTTCCAACATATGGCATGGCTCACCCTCTTGCTCTCCTCGCGTTTGTTAAATTGTACCTTCTCAATGAGATCTTCCTACCCCCTCCCTGCTTCACTCCAGGATTCCTGAACCCCTCTCTCCTAATCAATTAGTTCCATAGCTGTTATCACCTCCTACGTCACTATGTGATTTACTTATTCATCCTGTTTATTTTGTGTCTCCATTCCCCCGGAACAGTGTCTTGGACAAAACAGGCACACAACAAACAGATGTTTGATGAATGAATGACAAAAAGTCATCATTAAGATTAAATAAAATTAACTGAGATGATTCATGTGCAACACTTAGAACACTGTGTGGCATCTAGTAAGTGCTCATGGGATGGCTACTCTTATTTTTAATTCCCCAAAGTCTCTGGCTTCTAGAATTCTTCATGGTAAATGCTTCAGCCCCAACTCGAAGATGCCCCAAATGTTGCTAACAAGGCCCAAGAAACTTGTAGTGTTTCTGTGACTGGAAAATAAAACTTTCATTCTTTGAAAGCCACAAAAATCTTTTAAATAAGGCAGTTACCATACTAGCTTTGTCTTTGTGGGACTGTTGGAATGGAGGGACAAATTGCGAATTTACGGACTCCCAGCTCAGTTTGCTTTCCCTTTAGGGTAACGGCTCTCTGCTCCTGAATGTGAGAGACACTGCCCATCTCCTCTGGATTCCAGGCAACCGCTCCAGCTGTCACAAAGAGGGGGCTGTGGCGTTGAGGAATGTGGTCAGAAAGCCACTAAGTGGAAAAAAGGCAAGAAAGAGGGCACAACCCTCAGTGCCATGTGAGTAACGGGCTTTTTCAAATCAGCTTCTGAAGTACCACTTCCCCGAATGTACCAAAAATGTGAAGCTTTGACCCTGCAAACCAGAGAAGTTCAGGTTTACACTCTAGGTAAAGAAGATTTCCTTAAAGCAGCCTGGCAGCTGCAGGACTCAGAAGAGAAAGAGGAAGACAATACATTTTCTTGCCCGGTCTGTGGCGGCAGGTGCACACCAAGGGTCATGGCCTCCAGAAGGAACTGGGGCTTGGCTGGAGAACTGTCAATTAATCATCCAGGAGAATGCCCCTGACAGCAGGGAGAAAACTCCCATTCATTTCCTCAGGATTGTGCTGTAGCCACGAAACACTATGTTTCTACAAAAAGAATTCATGCGCTGTTTGGCGCCGGGAGTCATTTGTTTGCTCCTGCATCTTGTAGAACATGCAGCTGGACGGGTCTCCGCTAAGTCCTCTCCACACAGTTCGTGCCTTCCACCTCTGTTTTGTCTCTTACGTGCCTCATTTGGAATGCACCCCCTTCTTCTCTTCCTATGTAAATTCTGCTCATCCTTGATGGTCCCACCAAGTCCCAGTTCCTCTCCAGGCCATTTCTGTTGAACTTTGTACCCATTTTACCCACTTTTGTGAATCAAATGATCGTGTATCACATTGATGATGATGATGATGATAATGATAATGATAATAATAATAATAATAATAATAAACCTGGTTTAGAAAGTCCCCCACTTTCCCTTTTACTATCTATATAACTTAGAGCAAGTCACTGTACATCTCTTAGCCTCTGGTTCCCCACCTATAAAATGTGAGGATAGGGGGGTAACCCATGAAAGCTTCCTTTAGCTTGCTTTTGCATGTAGTAATTGCTCAATAAATAGCAGTTGAATCTGAAAGTCCTGTCTGTCCTCAAGATGGTTCAGATGCTAAACTAGAGTCTCTGACATTGAGCATTCTGTTGATGTGCCTTTGCAGAACTCCTCAAGATTCCAGGCACAGGTCCTACTCCTCCTCTTCCTCCTCTCTCCCTCCCTCCACCTCTTCCTCGTTTTCTCCTCCTCCTCCTTCTCCCTTCTTTATTCACTGTTCGGATCTTTCCCTACCATGTCAAGGCCATTTTACAGCTACATCTCCCCAACCACCATCATCCAGGTCCAAAGGCATGTCTGGTTGAGGCGCTCATCCTGCATAGGTTTCACAAATTAAATTTCCAAGGCAGTAACATTGTGCTCCTGTCAGCTCAGACAGCTCAGCAGCAGAGGTCCCCAGTCCTGGGCCGTGTGGCTACCTTAAAAAATGTGTTCATTGCAGGGGGAGCTCTTTCCTAGCCTGCAGTTTCATGCCACTCACCTGACTCAGCTCTTTCTTTTCGGGAAGCAGAATTATCCCCCACAGGAGTTCATCTCTTGGACAACCTCACCTATTTCTAGTCCCGGAGTCCGGTGGGTTTTCTGTGTCCTCCCTGCTTATTACTGTGTTTTCTTTTTGTGGTTCCATTTTTGATACATGGAGTATTCACCTTGTTGTTTGCTTTTTTTTTTTTTTTAAGATTTATTTATTTATTTGAGAGGGAGAGAGAGAGCAGGGGGAGAAGCAGGGTAGAAGGACAGCGAGAATCCCAAGCAGACTCCCTGCTGAGCACGGAGCCCTACATGGGGCTGGATCTCACGACCTGTGAGATCATGACCTGTGTCAAAATCACGAGTTGGGAGCTTAACTGACTGAGCTACCCAGACCCTCTTCATCTTGTTTTTGAGGATGGCTATCTTTTTATTATTATTTTCCTCAACTTTTTTTTTGAAAATTTTAAATCTACTGAAAAGTGGTAGGTAATAAAATTAACATCTGAGATTCACCTAGTTCCACCAATTGTTAAGATGTTGCCAGATTTACTTTCTCCCTCTTTTTTTTTTTTTCTTTTCTTAACCATTTAAGAGCTAATTGCAGACACCATTACCTGGAACTTCACCCAGAAATCCTTTATCTTATACATGGCTAGGGAGTTCTGCATGAACTCATGGCACTATGTTCAGTGGACCCTTGATAAGCTTTTCCTGTTGCACTAGGATTACATTAGGCAGGTTGCATTTTTTTAAATACATTGATGAAAGTCATTTTGAAAATGCCACACCATTGTCCTCTTGAATCCAGGGATAGCAATGAGAAATCAAAAGTTGATTCCTTTTTTGTTCTCATTCTTTTTTCTTGTGCAGGGCAGGTCTTTTTTGTCTTGGTGTGGGTAAAAACCTTTTATTCTGGCCAGCCTTTCTGTTCACCACTTTCTACCTCTTTATCGCTTTACGATATATTTTTGAAAACTCTTTGGCTCTGCCTTCCATGTCACCAATCAAGCAAGACCTGTCATGACCCTGTCCATTATCCCTCCACACCCCGGTGCTGTGCTCACTTTCCTCCTTACTTTGGTCCATTTTTGATCCCTTGCAAACACATTTTCCTTGCCCCGTCTCTCACTTTGTTATATTTAGTTGGCAAACTCAAACCCTCATTAAACTCAATTACCAACACACTTTGCCCCTCAACCCAAACAGCTGAACATTGTTAGAAAAAACACACCTGTGGTGACAACTCTTATTAAAAATCCCCGACGGCAGACCTCCAATGGGCACACAGTCAGCATTCCTACAACGCATGCCTGGTGTGTTTGCTACACCATTCTCCAAAACAACTCCTCACCTCACCTCCTGCTCTGCCTCTCCATCAACTTGTGACTTCACCACTTACTTGACTCAGAAAACTGAATCAAGCAGCAGGTGAGTTACCTACTAAACAACCAGAATCCATTCCTATGCTTCCTCCCTTGTCCTTTCCTGACTCAATAGCTAGATCAAGCGAGTTCCTGCTCCCATGCTGGTACTGGGTGTTTCTGTGTTCTTTCCCAGAAATCTCCCCTGTGGTCATGATCATGGCTAACTCCTCTTTCCTCCCCCGTTAGAGCCCCTCCTTACCGCTCTCCATAAACTACTATTGCCAGTATCTGCAATCGTTTTAATATTGGGGAATCCAGCTGCCATTTCTTTGTCTTCATCTTGCTTGGGTCTCAGCCACATTTGACACAGCGTGCTGGCTTTCCTACCACCTCTCTATTACTCCAAAATTTAGAATCCTGCAGAAGAGGATCTCAGGATTCAGTCTTGAGTTCTCCTCTCTTCTCAACACACCCTCTTCTAAGTATCTCCCCCAGTCCTCAATGCTTTAAACACCATCTTTGTATTGATCACATGCACACACGTGCACACACAGGTATGAACATACATGCACACACTCACATGTACACACATACATATCTACTTCTGACCTCTTTCCTGATCTCTGCAGTTGAATATCCAACTGACTATTGGACATCCTCACCTGGACATCTCAAATGTGATATATTTGAGATAGAATGCTTGCTTTCGACCCTGCCCAAGCTTGTTATCCAATTAGACTTTAATATATTATGAAATGGAATCACCAACACAGTTTCTCAGGTTCAAAGCCTAGAAGTACCTCTTGTCTCCTCTCTTGCTCTCCCTCCCTACATCTTGCCCACCATCAAGTCCTCTTGAATCTACCCTGAAAGCAACACAAATCTATTTCTCTCCATTTTCACTGCTATTACACTGCACCTGTGATTCTCCACCCTGGATAGACACTAGAGTTCCCTGGCCAGCCTTTAAGATGGGTTTAGGTCTTACTCCAGCACAAGGAGATTGCAGTCTCTGCAGCAGGGAGCGGACCACGGTCATGTCTTACAGCTCAGCAGTAGACCCTTACCTGGTCTCCTGGCTTCTGTTCCCCATCCTTTGTCACTCTTTTCAATCTAGCAGCAGAGTGGGCTTTACAAGCTATGAATTATTTTACATCATTCCCCTGTTTAGAACCTGTTCAGGTCTTCCTGTGATTCGTAGAATAAAATTTAAATTCCTTATAAGAACCCTGTGGCCTACTCCCTGCTGAGCTTACTAACATCATCTTAAACAACTCTCTACCTTACTCATCCTGTGCCAAGTCTACTGACTATTCTATTCCTTGTCTACCCCATGCGTATTCCCATCCTTGTGCTTAGAACCAGATTTTCTTTGGTTCATATCACTAGCTAACATTTTATTTTTCACTTTATTATTTGTCTTATTATTCTCTCTGTATTCTCAAGACTGGGACTCGGTAAGGAAACTGGGTTTATTTATATTTGCTCCTAAACTGTGTGACCTTGATGAAGTCACTTAACCCTGATGATATTTTCCCCCAGACTTATGTACAAGCCTATAACTTTTTGTGATACACAGATAATTTCTCCTCACTTTTCTTTTTATAACTCTCTGGTCTGAGAGAATCTAAAACAATATTGTATCCTGCAATTAACATTTGTTTAAATTTTTTCTATATTTTTATATATTTAGTATATAAAATGTGAATCTTCAGAATGATAGATATCTTACAAATTAATTGCTATTATTATTCCTAATAATGGTCATGGTAACACTTAGCAGTTGGCAGAGAAGAATAAGTTAGAAAGATCCATGTGAAAAATGCTTATCTAATATAACCTGGCTTCAATAGTGTGTGTGTACTTTTCTTATGCTATGAAAGCTGAAAGTTCTAACTTGAAGGTGCAGTGCAGATAGCAGGGTAAATGCTCCCAGGTTTACATTTTTCATTAGATGCCAACTTAACTTCGGCTCCAAGAACTCATGGGAGAAGTGGCCTTCAGTTGCCATGTGTCATTTCAGGTTATGTAAGGTCTTACCGCAGGTTCCATTTTTAGCTACATTAATAAAAGGGATTGTTCATCATTATATCAGCTTAGCAGGCACAAATCACACACTGGGTCAAACCTTTAGGGGAAATAAGGTGATTCATTCTATTAATCCTTGGCCTCCCAAGTCCTAATAAATCTTGTCTCTTACATTGAGATGCAAACTTGAGCACCCAGAGATGTACCACATCTCGCTTTGCTGACTTTGCTGTTGTAATATCATATTTAGACTTTATTTGGGCCACATTAAAAAGCTGCCATGACCACATGCCTAGAAAAACAAGAAAAAATGCTCTTGATATATTATTGAGCAAAACAGATCATTGCAAAGCAGTGTGCTTCAAAATGCAAAAAAAAAAAATTATTAGACTATTTTAATGATACAGGATAATATTCACAATGTAATTTATTTTTTTAATTAAAAATTTTTTTAATTTGAGGATAGTTGACATACAATGCTACATTAGTTTCAGGTATACAGCATAGTGATTCAATTTCTCTATACCTTATGCTGTGCTCACCACAAGTGTAGTCCCCATCTGTCACCATACAACACTATTAATAGTATCATTGACTGTATTCCCTATGCTGGGACTCTTATTCCTGGACTTATTCATTCCACAGCTGGAAGCCTTCACCCATTTTACCCACCCCACCCCTCCCCTCTGTTAACCATCAGTTTGTTCTCTGTGTTTATAGGTCTGATGCTGCTTTTTGTTTGTTTATTTCTGTTTTATTTCTGTTTTTTAAGTTCCACATCTGAGTGAAATCATATGGTATTTTGTCTTTCTCAGTCTAACTTATTTCACTTAGCATAATATCCCCTAGGTCCATCCATGTTGTTGCACATGGCACCAAAAAAAAAAAAAAAAATCTCATCCTTTTTTATGGCTGTGGAATATTCCATTATATATGTATATGTATATATATCACATTATATATATGTATATATACTACATTATATATATAACACACACACACATATATATGTATATATTATGTATACATATATATATACATATATATGTATATAGATCACATCTTCTTTGTCCATTCTCCTATGGAGGGACACTTAGGTTGCTTCCATATCTTGGCTATTATAAATAATGCTGCAATACACATAATGGTACACATCTTTTTAATTAGTGTTTTTGTTTTCTTTGGGTAGATACTCCATTGTGGAATTACTGGATCTTCTGGTATTTCCATTTTTAATTTTTTAAGGAACCTCCGTATTGTTTTCCACAGTGGCTGTACCAGTTTATATTTCCGCCAGCAGAGCACAAGCATTCCTTTTTCTCTACAGCTTGCGAACACTTGTTATTTCTTGTCTTTTTGATTCTAGCCATTCTAACAGGTGTGAGGTGATATCTCATTGTGGTTTTGATTTGCATTTCCCTGATGATTAGTGATGTTGAACATCCTTTCATGTGTTTGTTGGTTATCTGTATGTCTTCTTTGGAAAAAATGTCTATTTAGGTCCTCTGCCCAGTTTTAAATGGGATTGGGTTGGGGTTTTTTTGGGGGGGGAGGGATGTTGAGTAGTATAAATTCTCTCTATATTTTGGATATTAACCCCGTATTGGAAATATCATTTGCAAATATCTTCTCCCATTCAGTAGTTGCCTTTTTGTTTCATTGATGGTTTTATTTGCTATGCAAAAGCTCAAAATGCAAGGATTTAAGTGCCATGGAAACTAGGCTCACATATGTTCCAACAGCCCCAGTGTACTTTTCAGGTACCTCTAAGTTGTGGAGCCCAGAGCTCATAGAAGCTGAAGTGATAGCCTCTGCCCATGATAAATCCTCCTTCCCTTGCTCCAGCAGGTGGCACTGAGCATCCTGGGTATGGAGGGACTCCTGTTCCCATCAGCCTTTTGTGTGTGTAGTCAGGGATTTCACCCAACAGCCAGATTTGGAATGAATTTACAGACTATTTTAAGGTAGCTGGAACAATGGATGGGAAATCAAAACTCAGTTGTGGTAGATAAAAAAGTGGAAACTTTGAATGCTTAGCTGAAACTTTTCTAGATTCGTCTCTTTTTAGGCTACAAACTCAACTGGATTTCTTCTAGACAAACCAAGCCTTTTGGTTCCCAGGGTTACCCAGGCCCAAATGTCGTAGGCTCTTTCCTATGGGATGGGGCACAGAGAGCGGCAGTTTGGGGGAGGTGAAGAGGGAAAAGAAGAAAGACTTGGTTGAATTTTCCAAAGCATTCTTGAGTAGCAGGAGGATCTTAATATATTACATTGTATATATAAATGCACACCTTGATTGCATTTTTCTTGTCATGCAGTGTAAAAGCAGCTTCGTTGTAGTAGGAGAGATAGTTAGAACCAGGAATATTAATACATTCTAAACTCTGTAGTCAACAGTGGGATACCTTGATGTGGGTTATTCACTTTATGTACTATCCACAGCAATTCTTGTGTCTTTCCGTACTTCTCAGCTACAGCCCTACAAGTTAGTGCTTTGAAGTTGGGCCTAATTAAAAAGGTTGAGATGAGACATAGCTGAGATGTGTGTGTGTCTAAGCCTGTAAGTGTTGAAGAAATGGAGAATCCTATTATTTGCTTTTACTGCTGAAGGTAGTGAGTTATAATGGCTATGATACATCCTTGTTATATTAGCCTAGGCAAGTTTTTAAACCTCTGTGAACCTTAGTTTCCTCCCTTAAGGAAGGGGGGAAAAATAGTGTTCCTAAAACAGGAACAATAATATTGACTCTGAAGTGTTGAGATAAATGAATATATAAAATGTATTATAACACAAACAATATATAAAAAGTGCTTTCCATTTGCCTGGCATAGAGTAGGTAGTCAAGAAATGGTAGCTGTTATATTTACCCTAAATTTCGTCATTAGGGAAAAGGTCATTCCAGTTAATACCCATGCCATTTTACACATATTCATTTTAATCTACCGATAGATTATATTCCTTTGTGTCTTTTCTTTCCCATTCTATTAATATCTGCTTTGATTTATTTTTAATATATGGGTAGGGCAGCATGGCTTTATTGATAAATTGCTTTTCCTATTTTCTCATTTTAAAATTTATCAGTGGGACTGGGTTTCAAGTCATTGAAGAAAGCCTTACCCACAACTAATTCTCAAGAAATGTTTACATTTTAATAGGGCCATTTCCCGATTATTCCCGCAATTTCAAGGGAAAGAAAAGAAGTTCTTTAAAGAAGTAGAACCTTGAAGAGACAGATTAAGCCAAATGAATGGAGCGATGATTTGAAGTATCAGCCACTTTTATCGAGGTTGTCCATCTGCTTAAATTGTGCCCATGATTTTTCCCCCCATTTTTGTGTCCTGATTTGATATACATTAGATTCTTTAAGAGCATCTGCTTGCACAGATCAATTATTTATTTATCCAGTAAATATTTCCAATAAGTATTTACTGAATGTGGACTGCTAATAGGAAACTGTAATCAATTTTGGATGCAGCGGGGTATATTACATTGTTTAAGATATGTGTGTTATGTATATTATAGGAGCCAATATATGTAAATATTTATATATGGGAGAAAGTGCCAAATGCTATGAGAGAATCAGTGAAAGTTCTAGGGAGAGATCCTAACTGCTCAGGATAGAGATTTGGAAGGGCTTCCTAGAAGTGGCATCTGATGGAAGTTTTGAATGATGAAGAGAATTTGGGCATCTAGAGATGAGCTCTTGGGCAATGCGGGCAGTGAGAACAGTATGATCAAGGCATAGAGCCAGGCGCATGCAAGGAGATATTCTGTCCTTGCCCTGCTTTACTTCCTGTCCCTGTTACGTGACCTCTTTTCTTTCGGTATAAAGATGTTTTTAAAAGTAGAAGAGCAATAAAGAAAATAAAAATTTTAAATGCAAAGTGTATTCATCTTTATCAAGCAAAGAACAGTACATCTGAAGCTTTCCAAAATGAATGATCTGACAGCCCAGATTGGAACATCTCAGTATTGCACTAAGCCCAAAAATGTTCAGCTAAGATGAATAACAGTTCCTGTGTTGAGCGATGGACAGATTATTTCCTCTTGGGATCCAACCTATCCAACAGGTATCCCAATTCCTTAGCAGATTGGATGTGGCAGCCTTTCTCTGAAGAGGGAGCCAACTGCCCCAAACCTCAAAATCCCAAAATGAAACACATATACCATAGTAGACACTTAGCAAAACAGTACCTTGTCTATTCCAAGGCATTAGAACCAATCTATCCAACTATGCTTTGTGTTGTTTCCTAGTACAGTATTTCATGTGTATTTCATGTTCCTTGAGAACACATCCTTCCTCCTCACTTAACATCTTGGTATGGTGTTGAGGGCCATCAGTATCCATCTATGACCCTTTATTGATGACTTCTTAAAAGAGCAATATGACCACGCTTCATTACTTTTTTTTTTTGCAATGTTCCATGTTTGTTTGTTTGTGCTTCATCTCAGGAAGGTAGGTTCCCCGCAGGAATAAGTATCCAATGGATGTTTGTGAGTTGACTCAAAATTAAAATAGGAGTTAGCCTAGTTCCAGGCTGTACTAGGTAAAAACAAAACTTTCTATCTTTTTGTGACCTCCAGAAATACAAAACTGCCACCAGAAAAATTGATCCAATTTAATCACACTCATGGCCTTTAGTTCAAGTTAGCAAATATAGTGTATAAACCAATGAGCCAACTTAACATGACTAGAGCCAGTAAGTCCTGAGCCCTCTAAAACTACCCATGAGGTCAACTGAAATGGCATTAGCACTTGGCTCAAGGCTTGGTCTAGGAGAAGTAAGCCATTGTGATGTCCCACGTGAGCCAGGCTGGCTTTGGGGAGAATTACTTCCTCTTGTGTGGGTGGGACCACTGTGTTCTGTGGCATACAACTTTCACATACCCTAAGCTTTAAAACTCTAAATGAAGGTTGGACTTGGTTAGGACCTAGAAGGTTGTGTGCCTAAAGGACCCATTCAGTGATTCTCCAGGGAGATGTTGGCTGACTCCTCATGCTCTCCAGAGGCCATCTGCTGTTTTCTCAGAGAACTTGCTGACAGCAGCCTGTCCTGGGAGACTTGGCAGTCAGTGTGCTCCCCTCCAGTCTAAATTATCTTATATTAGAGGAAAATCCCAGCCACAGATGAAGTAGACTCTTTTCTCCTTTTGAATTTTGGGAACATTTTATCAATCTACTATGAAGGAAGTTTTGTATGTCCTTTTTTCCCCCCAAAGGAGAAATTCCACTCAAAATAATCTTCCTTGAAGAAGTGGGCATTGGTTGGTACCATATACTCAATAGAACTGGCAAGCATAGAGGGTCTTAAGACTGCATGTGTACTCAGAGCCTGCCAGTTCTGTGACTCATGACATGGCAGAGGCTGAGTTGGCAGCAAAGCCCTGTCCCAACCAAATGTCTGCTGCCTGCACAGTCTCATTCCCTACCCACTTCTGAAGGAGTGTGGTCTCTGGAAGCACATGCAGTCTCTTCCACATTTAGTTACCTGTGTTCATTTGTAGGTGTTTATGTTTGCCGATGTATAAGATGCATTTTCAATGGCATATGCAAAGGGTGAGTTTAATTGTCACTGTCCTATTTGATGAGAGAACCTTACTCTAGTGCATGATTCCAGTACTGTTTCACACTTAGACAACTATTCATTAAGCCTTCTCTTTATCTCTGCTTTGATATTGAGATATAAGGAAACCTAAACATTCATCTGAGTTCTAGAATACTGCTCTTGAATCCAACCATTTTTTTGACACAAGCACTCTGATCATAACAGAGTGACCCCTGGGCATTCCTTGCCCATTCTTATTCTCATGCTTTTGCTCATGCAGTTCTCCTTGCTTGGAGTTCCCTTTCTCCTGTCTGCTAATCTATCCCCATCCTACCCTTGGAGGCCTCCCTGGGATACGTGACCCCAGCTCTACATGATCCTTCACTCTGTGGAATCATTATCAAGTTTGGTGGTCTGGGAAACAAAGTGAGAGGCTGCAAATCAGGCCAGGCCAGTCATGTTACAGTTATCTTAATTATGAGAATGAACATGAGGTCAGAGCTCAGGTTGACCAGCCAATCAGAGAACAATTGTGAGGTTCAGAGACTATGTACATGGACTAAGAAGAATGTGTAGTGTCCTGGGCCACTCAGAGAGCAAAAGCAGCAAAGTTTGACATAGAACATTCTAAAACAAGAAGGTATTTAGAAATCCGCTTCCATCCTTTACAGAAGCTCTTGAGGACAGAGAAGTTGGGTGACATTCCTAAGATCACCAGATATTAAAAGACTGAGCCAGGACCAGAGCACAGACAGTACAAGGATCTAGAAATTTCTATCTGTGTTTCATTCAGCTACACAGGCAGGAGAATATATGCAGTTTCTGATTCAGTCAGCTTTAAGAACCGGCACTTTTAACAAATACCCAAAGTGTGTCTGATGTACCATAAAGTTTGAAAATGGCTGGTCTAGGTTTTCTAGTGAATTCTCATTGTTGTGTCATATGGGCTAGACTATTTAATTTGACTCTTATTTTTTGTTTTTAATATTTTTTGGGGGTGTGTGTGTGGACTATTTTTTGGTGTGTCAAAGTTTGGGTGTTCAAATGGACTTTTCAGAACAGTCACAGGCTCTGTAATTATCTGAGTGGCTCTTATGGAACATACCTGAACAAATACTTTCAGAGCCTGGGACACTTTTATCATCCACGAATCCTCCTTTTGGTTCTTCCCTTCCCTTCCCTCCCCTTCCCACCCCTCCCCCGCTTCCCTTCCCTCCCCTTCCCTCCCCTTCCCTTCATCCCCTCCCCCTTCCCTTCCCTTCCCTCCCTTCTCCTCCCCTCCCCTCCCCTTCTCTTCCTTCTTTCCCTTCCCCCTTCTTCTACCTCTTCTTCTGGTCTTTTGTGAGTTGATTTCAATCTGTGTTTTTCAGAAAACAGATGCAAATGGGTCAGAGACTGCTTTGGGAAATAAGTTGGATGATCGTGCTGGACCACATTGGATAAAATTACGGTCTGATGGTAAAATAATGACATCAGTTTTCTACATTTAATTTGTAACTATTTATCAAAGGCCTGCTATATACACCACCCTAATTCAGAGGTGAACAAACTCAGATAGCTCGGTCATGAGGTACAGCAAGGTAAAAAGACAATGTAAGGCTTAGAGTGGGCCTTGCTGTTGAGATGCATGGAAGAGCTTGGAGAAGACTAGAAAGCACACTTTGCATCCATGGCTGACAGTAGAGAAGCTACACACTGGTTCTCTGAGGCAATTTACAAGGAGGAACCCCAGATGCATTTTGAGTAATGGCAGGATTGTTGGCATAATGCATCGTCCCTGAAGGTGAAAACCTCATTTGGAAATGTAAAATCTTGTTTTATTAAAAAATAATTCTTTTGGTTCTATAACTATATTAAGAATGTCTAAAATTAGATAATGAGCCATTAGATTTTGCCTGAAATTGTTGGCTTAAAGATACCCTCAATGTAGCACATCTAAACCCAACCTTGGAGTTCGTCTAAATGAACATATTTCTCCTTCAGTGCTCTGTGCTCACCAGCTCAACACAGAATCCCAAGAGCATCCTTGGTGCCTTTTTCATCCTCTACTCTTATCTGATCAACCACAGAGCCTATCAATTTTACTTCCTAAGGATTTTTTTAATTTATTTGCTTCTCTCCATCTCCATCATCACTACCCTGATTCAAGCTACTGTTGTCTCTTCCTTGGATTTTCATAATCACCTCTAAATTTCCCTCCCAGCTTCTACTGCTGGTTCCCTTATTATAGCCTGGTAGCCTGAAAGATCTTTTTTTTTTTTTTTTTTTTTTTGAGAGGGAGGGAGCAAGAAGGGGTGGAGGAGGGAAAGAGAATCTTAAGCAGGCTCCATGCCCAGAGTGGAGCCAGACATTGAGCTTGATCTCACAACCCTGAGACCATGACTTGAGCTGAAATCAAGAGTCGGATGCTCAACTGAATGAGCCACTCAGGCGCCCCAGCCTTAAAGATCTTTTTAAATGCCAATCAGATCATGTCACTTCCACATTTAAAACTATCCAAGTCTCTTTAGATAGAGATCATCATCCTCCATACGGCCTAATGGCATTGAGTGATTGGACCTCTCTTTACGACTCAGCCAAATCAACCCTCTCATGTCCTCTGTTGTTTCTGTTGCAACCACACTGGCCTTTCTGTTCATGGAATTAGCCATGCTCCCTTCCACCTTGGAGACCTTATTTCCCTCCTCACTTTTTTTCTCTAGGTAAATGCCTATTCACCCTTCACTTTTCAGTAGGAATTCCCTATAGTAAACCAGACTCTTCTGTTTTTCTTTCATAGTTCCCTGAGCTTTATTTTTATGTTATGTATATAATATAATTTGTTACTATTTATCCATACCATAATTTGATGAAGGTCTCTCTTCTCTGCCAGACTGTAAGATTTATGACATTTATCAACATTTATGTTTGCTTACCATGATTTTCTGGGAACTACTATTATGCCTGGCACCTAGTAGGTGCTCAATTAACATAGACAGCTAGAATGAATGAATCGAATCTTAGAGTGGTGCAAAAAGAAATGCATCTCTGGAAGCACCAAGTAATATAAATAAGTTCTGATTCAATAAGATCCAAATGAGCACAAGTGGTAAATAAATAAGGGCTATGTGTCATACTCTATTAAATATACACACTTCCAGGGAAATATCCTCATGAAACACGTACATACATACCTACTTTTATAAAAACTACTGACAAAGCAAGAAATATAACGTGAAAATGGAGGCAAGAATTCTTTTTCTCCCTGATTTTATATCTATCTATGATAATATATTTGAATATATATTTACAAACATACAGGAAAATTGAAAATATTATTTAATGAACACATGTATATCCACCACTTAGGTATACTTGTTAATATTTTACTATGTTTGCTTCATACCTTTCTGCGTCTGCGTGCAGCAGGATGTGAGTAAGTTGCATTCATTGTGAAGAGATATACTTCAGCAAATATTTCCTAAGTATAAGACATTTTGCCTCCATAACTAGAAGATCATTATAACTTAAGAAAATAACCAATAATTACATAAAGTAATCTACTAGCCAATCCAGATTTAAATTTCCCCAGTTGTCCCCAAAATGTCTTCTATAATTTTATCAAATGAGGTCCAAAGTTCACACATCTCTTGAGGTTATTGTGTTTTGTTTTGTTTTGTTGTTAGTATCTTTTAATCTGTAATAATCCCTCATTTTTTAAAATTCACTGATTTTTCTGAAGTGATTAGACATTGCCTTGGACTGTGCTCTGTTCTGGATTAGTTTGATTGTTTCTTGTTGGAGTGATTTATGTTGTTCTAGTTCCTGAAAACTGCAGGTTGGGTCTAAATGCTTGATGAGAACTAAATTAAAAATTATTAACAAGAAGATCTCATAGGTGTTGCTGGGCATGGCATATTGCATCTCAGAATATCTTTGAGAGATCCACTAATAGTGATGCTAAATAAGATGGCCAGATCCCTCCATTGAAAGGTTTCTTTCTTTTTTTTTTTTTTCTTTGCAATTAACAAGCAATCAATGGGATGACTCAGGTCACCTTGGGGCTAGCCTTTCCATTTTATCTAACAGTTTTGGCTCCCACCCATGTTCCTTGTCTGAATCAATGCTTTCATGGGTGGCGATTAGATTGCAAAATGGTGATTTTTAGAATTTCTATCATTTCTTTTGCTTTAATTAGTTGATATTCATTTGCAAAAATTAGCTTTCCCACATCAACTGGGGATAAATCAAAATTCCTTTTTTAGAGATGTTAAAATGCTTAATTCTCTGTGAGAAGTATTCCAAGTGGGCGAATCAGTACACCTTTAAAGTAGCATTTTTGAGTGGTTAATGTTTTAAGGAGTTGGCTCACTGGTGATCTGCAGTAGTGCATATGCCCAAACCAATTATGGTGCTTTGGTCAATGATCCATGAATTTCAAATTCTAATTAAGTCTTGACACCTTAGGTTAGAATGATGCAAAAGTTCATTAAAGATTACTGAGTCTATGATACCTGTTTTAAAAATACTCTAATTATGTATTTAGTCAATTACTATTGAGGATGACCGAGTAAATTCTGTGCATTTTAAGAAGTCTCTCGATTCAATATTTACATAAACAGCCTGGAATGGGCAAAATATCAAGTAATTAATATACATTTTTAAATGCCAAAAATATCCATGTTTAGAAAGCTCATTATGTATTTATGTGATATGGATGGGTGGGCAACTGATAGGCATTTTTAAAAGTTAATTGTTTCATATCTTTGCAGAGGCTTACTCTGGTTTGTAACGAGACACAATGGTAGGCCGTGTCACATCTCCTTTTGCAGACAGAGCAATGGATCCCTCTTTTCATCCAGACTAGCATCTGATGAATTTCTCATTTGGGCTTGCACGCCTTCAAAGAGCTGAGGGAAATAAATCTACAAGAGCCAACTGCATGCTAAAGGAAGTGTTATGCTTTTAGCTCCCTGAATTCAACCAGGAAACAATAGAAACCCAGAGTCAAGGCTAGCAGTCTCTCTCCTAGTTGAGGATGTTGGAATTTATAAGTGAGGCACATTCATAGAAATTATAATGAGGCTGTCAGTTCAGATGGGAATACCCAAGACAGATCTTCTTACTTTTCGGATTCTCATCATTTATTGAAAATGGACTTCTTGGGAATTTATTATTTATTTACTTTCAGGTATCTCTATTGTCTTTCATCTAGGAGCATAGCAGTTTTTAGAAGGTTTAAAATAAAAGATCAGTGTGTCCTATAGGCTCCTTTTTTTTTTTTTTTAATGGGATAAATTAGCATCAACTGCTGAAATCCCTGAGTGAAATAAGAGAAAAATTATTTCTTGAGCTGATTATGTGCTCTGTGATGTGCTGATACCTTGATGATAAAATAATAAGTTTATTGATAGATAATGTTATTCATCAGAAGAAATCTGATTTTTACAGCACAACTGAAAATAATCCTTTACAGAAGACTTGGTTGAATTTAAGAACATAATAGAAGGAAAAACACCATAGTCCCCTTCAGCAATAGTTCCTGCCACATAAACTTTTATGCATAATGACTCAATCAAAATTAATTTAACGGACATTTATTCAACTGTATTTGAATGACAAGCTAGACAATGCTGCAGAAATAGACAATTCCAAAATCACAAGGGCTTAACCTAGTACAGGTTTATGTCTTGTCTGTAGTGATAGGTACCGTTTCTCAATGTTTTATCTGCATTAACTTGTTTAATCTTTTCAATGACTTATGAGACAGACAGCATTATCATCACCTCCATTTTACAGATAAGGAAACTGATCTTGCCCAAGATCGCACAGCTAGAAAGTGGAGGCGCTGGGCATTTCACCCAGTCATTCTGGCCCTAGAGCCTTCTCTCTTAACCTCTGCCCTGGCTTAGGCATGGGAGCCAGTGAGCAATTTAATAAAGAGGAAAGCAACAGGCTCAGCAAGACAGTATGAGCAGTTCTGCAAGTAAGAATGACACAGATGTGCACATGGCTAGGTTGGAAACTTCCCTTGGCCAATTATCAGCTATGATCTTGACATTACCTGTCTGGCTTTAGTTTCATGATCTGAGAAATGAGAGTGAAAAGAATCTATTCCATTGTATGTGTGTGTGTGTGTGCACGCACATGCACATGTAAGCATTCACATGGATATGAGAGAAAGAAAACGAGGGGGAGAGCATGAGAGAGAGAGGGCACGCGCATGCGAGCACAGAAGGTCTGATACTTAGTAAAGTTTTATCTGTTTACGGTGGTTTCCTTTCAAATTTCCTGCAGAGCATTTTAATTGGCCTTTTGGGCTTTCAGATTATAGCTCCTGATTCCTGTATGTCTCTCCTCATTCTCTCCTCACATTCCCAAAACAAGTTCCTTAAATCACTGGGAGAACCAGGTCAAGTCTGCTCTCCGAGAAGGCATGATGTCACCTTGCATAACCAAAGTCCTCAGAAAAATGATAGCATGAGGACTAATATTTATGTTATGGAGAGAGAACTTAAGAAAATGACTCTATTTTCCTACCATGAAATAAAGACAAACTCAATCTACAGGTGTTCAGATTCTTGGCCATTTCAGTGAGAGATACAATCTCCAGGAAGGATTTTACACCGGAAACTCTCTTTTTCCTTTCTGTAATTTTATGATTTAATAATATTTCCCATGTTACAAAACATTCTCCATTACATATATGTTATTGTTTTATACAGTTTTAAACCTTATACACATGGCATCAACTTCTAAACCTTACATTTACTGTCTAAAATGTTTCACAAACTGACAATAAATTGATCATGCTTCTTTAGATTGTTAACTTCTTTAGATTGTTAACAATAAGAACTAAAAATATAACTCAAATCATTGATAAACAGGCTGTTCTGTACTCATACAAATGACTTCTGTGACCTAGAAGAATGCTATAGAGTGTTCATATGATTATTTAATTTTCTTTAAGAAAAGAAAAGATTCTGATTTTTGTTTTGATAAAATTCATTCTGGAAATTCTATTTTCTTTTTTTTGCTAATTTTTAATCGTACCTATTTAATTTAATTTATTTATTTAAAAAAACTTGATGAGTATAATTGACACACAATGTTACATTCATTTCAGGTAATGGGCATTGGAAACAGAAATCATAGAAGAGAGTTTCTGTTTCCCATGCTGTTACTGAAATGGCTTTACCTTCCACCAGCCTGTTATTTGAACCTTAGAGACAGAGAGCTTCTCACTTCCCATAGGAGCCTTGTTTTTAAGCCCCACACCCACCTGCCACTTAGAGATCTCCCTGCCAAAAATTCTGGCTCCAAGTGCTTTGTCTGTTTTTTTCCAGAATCAATAGAGATTCGGAGTGTGAGTGAGGTGGACATGACTGCCTTAGGACCTGACTTTGTTTCTTAGCTATCCAGGCCTAGCTCATCCCGAGTCTCATAATCTAGGACAGAAACCTGGCTTAGATGTTGTTCATTGTATTAGGGCAGGTAGCTGGTAGAAGGCAGTGGGAGAGAGTAGTCTCCCCTCAGAGAGCAGGCTAATAAGGTCCTAACACTTTAGGAGGGAGGGTTCATGGAAACCGGCCAGTTGTGACTGTTGGATATGCTTCTCCAATAAGAGAGCAGATAAAAGTACAATCTTGTTTTCATTTTTTTTAAGTCCAAAATAAAGAAATAACTTCTCTGATCTAAGCATTTGGTGAGACCATCAGGAAAGCAGACACTCTCTGAGACTTTCTCTGGTTCCTCTATCCCAACTTGTCTACTAGCTCTTCATCTCACCCAAGAGCCAGTGACTGATACTTCTTTTGGGTTGCATACTAATTGCTGTCATATAAGGAGGTATTCACATGCTTTCAGTGGGGATGACTTCAGTGGGGAGTGCAGGATGGATAAGTCAGTGTAACACTTAAAGCTATGAGAGAGAAGCTTAAATCTGAGGACTAACTACATACTGGATGTCTTTGAATTGTATACAATGTGCATAGTGAATGTAATCCCACACCCAAACCTAGACAGTGATGGACCGAATAGCTATGGGTCTCTCCCCATCATAATGATCTCTTTGAACAGTGATTCTGGTGACAACTTTCTTCACAAGCAAACTGAGATGCTGAGCTAGCCTGGCACCAGGATATATATGTTTAGAAATACATTTACTTTCTACTTGGCTTGAACTGGACCTTGAAGGAAATGTGCTCTGTGGAAAGGGGAGTGGGGGGTGAAGGGATATGTCCCAGGTAGATGTGTGAACAATGGGAGAAGGCCTCAGGCCATTGCTTCAGTGGCTAGTGTTTGTAGGGAATGGTTAGGGATGGATTTGGAAAAGTCAATAAGCGTCAAGTTTGATCTATAGGCCTGACGATATAGGATATCCCATGGGGCTGCCCATTAGAATCTTCTTGGGAGATTAACAAAGATATCACTAATTGGGCCCAACTTCCATAGATATAAAGTCTGTGGGTGGGCAATGCAGGCACCTGCATTTTTAAGCACCCCATCATGCTAATGGGTCAGTCTGGTGTTATTAGCAAAGAACTGGTGTCATTAGCAAAGGGAAGCCAATGAACATGTGGGATGAGGGCTTATATGTGTGGTAGCTTAGGGCAAACCTACAGATGTAGCATCTCCAAGTCCTGTGACCTATAAGGGACTGGATAGGGCTTGTAGATGTTAGTGCAGAAAGGTTTTTAAACATTATACTCACATTCTTTTATTATTTGCAAGGAGGTGATTAGAGATGGCTCAGTATTTGAGCTTATGAATTGATTTTAAGAAACTTAAATACTATGTATGTATACATAGAGATGCTTTCTACTATGAGTATATTTGTTTATTGATGGGGCAAAGTCTTGCAGCCATGGGAAGAGGAGTGCTAAACTTGGCTCTAACCTGTTAAACTGACTTGCTTCTCCTCCTCTGATGTGTTTTTAGTCTCATACCTACACATTCATTCTCATTTTCCTTTAGGAATTTGGCATTGTGCCATGTGTCCAGGCAAGGTTCAGTAAATGTTAATTAACTTTGATTTCCAAGGAGGGAAATTCTATGGAGAATGGTGATCAGTTCTTTCTCTTTTCTGTTGGAAGTAGAACAAGAAAAATTGCAGCAGAAAATATCTATTGAGTCTGAAGTGTGTGTGTGTGTGTGTGTGTGTGTGTGTGTTAGGGAGTAGGGGTAACCTGCTTCCATTAATTAGAAGAGAGGGTTGGGCCATAATTGGGGAGATTAATGGAGGATTTCCTGGATCTTTCATGCGCCTCTTCAACTGTCAGGTGCTGAAATGGGGGACTAGACTGAAGACCACCAGAGTATGTTTCTCTGTATGTAGTGTGTTTAGTGTGCAGCGTGTAGCATGTAGTATGTAGAACATTACACCTCTCACCTCCCCTTCATGTCCTCACTTTCATAGTTTAAACCTCCACTTCCTTAAATTACATTCTTCCTTCTTTCCAATGCAATCTGGCTTTGTCTCCAGTTTTCCAAATTATTTTCTCCCTTGAAAGGTTGTTTCTTATTTTAGAACATGACATTGCAATCTATTGACACCCAAGCTAAAGCTTAAAAGTCATCCTAATCTACTCCTTTCTCTTCGTCACCTTCTTTAGTGTCTCCCACCCTCAAGCTGCTGCATCTAAAAGGTGCTCTCCATTCCCGCTGCCATTGCCAGTCTGAAGTCCTCCCCCTTGCATTGCCCTGCATCTGGCCTCTCCTACCTCCAATTCACTCCCTACTCCCTCTGTGCAGGATTCCCTTTTCTCAACCACACGTAGGAAGAACTTTCTTGGAATATCTGTATGCTTTCTAATCCCATCAACACCTGTTTGCCCTTCCCTTGTTGGTCCTGTAACCATCATGACCCCATATTAGAGACTCAGCCCAGCCATATTCCCATGTGGAGAAACCCCTTGCTAATGGTCAGAACATCTGCAAACCTCATGAAGCAAGACTTGAGGCCTGCAACATCTGGAGGAGATGCAGTTCTGTGGACAGAAAATCCCTGATGCCTCTACTGGAGTAGGGGTTTACAGAGACAGTCTGAGATTTTCTCTCCACTGATTATGTGATGAAACCCATTCATGGTATGAGACTATCTAATTGTTAATATATTTGAATTCCTCTCCCAAGTACATTTTTACTGCCCCCACAGAGAGCTTTTATTTTCCTTTAGGATCCTAAAAGAACCCTCCCCTAGCTCTGGACCTCAATGTAGTAAGAACTCGGTCTGATTTGCCCCTATGCCTCCAGGATAGCCCTTCCCATATGCAAGACTATGCATGATGACATGGGTAACATATTCCCCAGGGTCCCACGTTATCAGGTGGGTGAAGCTGGGTATCAGGTGAATATCTCTACACCTTGATTTGGGACTCACCAGTGGTCTCCCCAGCCCCAGAGGCTATTTCTGCTCCCATAGCAGTCAGGTCTTCTCAGTTATTCCTAGTTTTATCTCACATTCAGAAAAGGCTGGAGTCTCGGGGGCCCTCTGTGTACATCAGGAGTGATGCCCACCTGTGCTTGAGGCTTTATTGAGCCCACTCTAACTGTCCTGTGTGTTCCAACCCTTGCTTTGACAAGGCAGACATAAAAGGCACCCTAAAAGAGGGTGAAGCCTGTAATAAGGGAGAGTAAAAATGGTAGTGTGAATGGGAAAGACCATCATCTCTACTTCTAGGAGAGACTTAACAAAACTGCCTTGAAATCTCCTTACAGTGGTGAAACTCACCCCCAGTTTATGACTACTAACATGTGAACACAATGTCTGAGATGCCATTAACTTAGGTTACTCCATGGGCATATGAAGACTCTAGATTTACCCCAACCACCTTGTCTTTGTTTTGTTTGTTTCTAGCATCATCTCAAATAAGACTCCAGACTGAAAAAAGAATAGTGTATATATAGGATAGAGGTTATTAGTTTTAGGCCAATAGTAGAGATGCAGATTTAGGGATTATGCAGTGATTAGTAGTTCTTTACTGTATGATGATAACATTTCTATAGTTTAGAGACCTTATTCTCCCTAGGCATTCTCTAGAAAGATTAGGAGTTACTCAGCTCTCTCCTAAATTGCTCTCTTAAACATAATCCATGTCCCATTCATGGAAACAAAAAAGTTTTCTATTAGTTTGGCGTTTCCTTCTAAAGTTCTCTATGCCTTATATGTCAGGGAGTCCATAAAATCAACACCCTTAGATTTTAATTTGGGGGATTCTATAGGATTCTACAATCCTAGAGGGCAGAGCAGAGGTCATGGCTTGGATCTTTGTTCTCCATTTATCTCTTTGTAAGTATTTGTACATGGAAAACAAACAGGAAAATCTGGGTATACAATACCTATCTGCTGTCGGTAGAACTGGGCAACCATTTTATACAATTGGAATTTGCTACTATTAGCCTTCAATGCATTCCCTCACTTTGGTGGAACTAAAGAAATCTGGTAAAGGATGAATGTATGTATTTGTACCCAGATTCATCCATTAACATAGATTAGGACTTTATACTGTGAGTGCCTTGAACTTTTGCCAAGGAGTTAGTGGCCTTCAGAACTGGCCATGAAGAATGGGTATTTTCAAATATCCATGACTGATGAGTGCGGAGAAAACTGCCTTCACATGTCTTGTGTGTTTTTATCAATCGCCTAGACTTATGTGATTAGCTGGATGACATAACGCTTTTCCTGAGACCCAATTGTCTTTTCCCTGAGTCACTGGGAAGTGGCAGTGTCCACAGGCACCTTCTGGGAAAACTGGTTGAGGTCTGACACTCAGCTCTGCCGTGTGGCAGAGGCAAATAAAAATTCTTTGTGGGATTACAAAAATGTACTGAGGACAGGGATCTAGGTGGATATATCTTGAAATACATTTATGTGATATTGTACAGAAGTGAGTTTCTCCACCGCTGTGGCTGAGGTGAAATCTCAAGCTGGCCTTGTTCAATCTCCAAGTCCCTCTTTTCTCCTCTAAGTTGAGATATAAAGGTAGGTTCTCTTTCATAAAGTATGTCCTCTCTCCTAGTACTTCCTGTGAGTGTCAAGGCCTCACTTCCTTTTTGAGACTTATAAGTGCCCTAGAAATTTGAAGAGGAGGCTGTTCCACATACGGGGATTTGGCTGAATTGAGCAGTCTGGAGGCCTGGGCATGTTTCACTGCTGTCTCAGTGCAGGCAGTTGTTGACAAGATGTCCTTGAGGGACAAGTAGCCTCTAGGGGCCAGCAACATCAGTGATGTTCCCTCAGACGGACACCATCAGAGGAGGCAGGACTAGTACCCTCAAGGTTCTCTGGCTCTGGCCACTGGAGGTGTTCACGCAGACTCGGGGTACTCTCCCAGAGCTGATTCCCACTTTTCCAAGTAGTCTTGGGTACACAGAACCCCCCTGGTCACACCACCCCAAAGTTTGTAGAATGTCTATCTGATAAACACAGTGTTCTTTCTTCTACTTCTTCATCTATTCTCTTGTCAATTTATCATTTGTGGATAACCTCTTTGGTTGCCCCATTGGTATATTAACACTTGGAGATTTAACCCAATCATCTCTTCCTTTTCATTTTATCGTCATCTCAGAGAGACACAGATTGATAAAAGAATGGTATATGGTACTAGCAAGCTATTGATCTTAAGCCATGTGAGTGGTGGGGATACAGATTCGGAGACTGTGCAGTAATGACTAATTCTTAACTGTGTGCTCATACATTCTGCCAGCTTTGCCTTTTGATATGCAAAAACTTTCATTCCTCTCAAAATATTGGTTCTTGAAAATTAAAAGCAGTGACTTTTACTATATTTTTTTGGAAGTTGAAAGATGAAATGGGCTCTTTCTTGTTGCTTTCTTACTATAGAATTCCTAGTCCTCTCTGAAGCAGTAGGAACCTCTGATGGAATTATTATTTCCACACATGAGAATTTGCTCAAATTGCCCTCTGTCTTCTAGATCTTCATTGTCTATAAGATTAAGCCCCAACTCCAGAAGAGATTCAAGAGCATTAGTGGACTGACATCATGCTTCTCTCCAGCCTCATCTCCTGCCTCCCTCCCAGGCTCCCTTTGCTGTAGTCATGCTATTTCCCCAAGATGCCTCACCCATTAGTAACATCATACTTTTGTTCATGCTTTTCCTCCAAAATGGTACATTCCTGACTCTTCTCCATTTGGTGAGCTTTTACTTAATCTTTAATGCCCAAATCCAATATTATTTCTTCTATGAAATACTTATATGTTATCTATGTGGACATAATCTCACCTCCCTTGTCCTCTGAAAGCATACTGTTCATCACGAAAGCATAGCATTTATCACATTATATAATAATGAGTTACATACTTCTCTCATTCACTATACCATCAACTCCTTGAGGCAGAGACTATACCCAATTAATCTTTGCAACTGTAATATCTACCACAGAGCCTAGTACAGAGTTGATTCTCAATAAAAGTTCGTTGAATTAGCTACTAGAGAATTCTTTACAATAAAATTATATTTGGATTATGCTAATTTGGAATTTATGAGTTAGAATGTTGTTGCCATTTATAAGTAAACAACTAATACACTAATTAAAAATTAATCCCTCTATTCATTAAAGTAGGTCCCCAGCGAATTTTGTTTGTCAGTATTTTGTTAGCTTGAGTTACTCTATGCATTTGAAATTTGTAAGCTTAATTTCTTTAAAAAGAAACCATCATTTACAAATTGGTTACTCTTTCCATTATATAAGTTTAAGAGATTTTAAGATATTTCCATATGAAGATACACTATTCTAGACCTATGATCAGCCATGAAGTCTCAGGAAAACCCAATAGCTCTTATTTTGGCCACTGAACTGAGTTTCATTGGCTAAGTTTTTCAAATGAGAGGGGACATTTGTGCCATCACATTCCGCAGAAATGTTAAGGGCTCATCATTTGACTAAGTCATAATGCCCTCATGCAAGTGGATCACCTACATGTCTACTCAGGTGTCCAGCCCATCATAAAGGACTTCAAACCAAAACCATCTGAGAGGACTTTGAAGTTGTCAGTTTCTGAGATTTGGATCTGCAATGGGAAATCTTCCATTACAAACACAAGTCAGTATTTTGTCCAATCAAAGTCTTTTTGGTCATTATTCTTGTTAAATATTGCCCCTTGAGTGGCTTTTATTTTCATCTAGTGGTTCCTTTGAGACACATATGTGAAAGCATGAGAGGCTTTTAATCATGACTCAAGGTGACTGTCCTACTTCCTGAAGTCACACTACAGTGAAGACAGTCAAAGACAAGAGGGTAGCCATATATGTTGATGTCATTTGTGATCATTCTGCAAAGGGAGGAACACTCCCCCTCTAATGTTGTGTGCTCTGTGACAGCTAAGATGTGCTCTGCATGGTCAGTGAATGCCAAACGATGGGAGTAAATGTAATGGAATTATTCAAGCAGTATTCCTTTCATACTTTAAAAGTGCTAGAGAATAAAAAGTGATGACACTTCAACACCATGTCATCCTCTATTTGTGAATCAGCCTGATTATTGTAATTGCAAAAGAGAAGCATTCAGTTCTCTAAATATTTATGGGCCATTGTCTTACTCTTCTGGTTACCATTTGCTATTTCCAGAAAGAGTATGAAAGAATCTTGAGATCATTTCTGAGTTCTGACTACTGGGATGATTGGTTTGATCTTCATGATTCCAGATCTTGGCAGGCTTGGACTCTGACCTAAGAGTTAAATCCTTCCTTATTTGATGTCATAGCTTCCAAACCCTTGGATGGCTACTGACCTTAGGTAATCAGGGAAATGCTGACCAGTATCTTGACTTCTTGACTTTCATAACTTGACTCACCTTGGCACAACTCAGCACCCCCTGACTCACCTTAGCTCACCTTGACTCACGTCGGCCCATTTTGGA
The DNA here is from genome assembly GCF_004348235.1 of Phoca vitulina. Taxonomy (NCBI): domain Eukaryota; kingdom Metazoa; phylum Chordata; class Mammalia; order Carnivora; family Phocidae; genus Phoca; species Phoca vitulina. The sequence continues at coordinate 18,791,539 of NW_022589730.1, forward strand.
CCACTTTGACTCACTTTGATGTTTTAACGAAGGCTGTGACATTAATCCCAAGAGGACTGATTTAGGATCTGGGTTTCCTTGTGGTTTTTCCCAAATCTGACCCATTCTTCTGACCTTCCTCTACCCTCTGTTATGTATGCTCAGCATGATGCTTTGTTAGTTGTTGGCCTCTGGAACAAACACAAAGGTAATGGCACATAAATCATAACTGTGATGAGCAGAGGCCTTCTTAAGGTTGAGAAGTTCAATGCAAGAAATCATATGTCCAGCTATGGGAGCAAATTAAGGAACAGCAATGTCTTGAGAAGACATGATACTCACAGTAAAAGTTGTTGATAATTTTGTGTGTGAAACTGGGAAATCTAGCATTTTCTTTCAAACTCTCTATTTCACCCCATCTTCTTTTTTTTTTAAGATCTTATTTATTTATTTGAGAGAGAGAGAAAGAGACAGAGCATTAGTGGGATGAAGGGGCAGAGGGAGAGGGAGAAGCAGACTCCCCACTGAGCAGGGAGCCCGACACAGGGCTTGATCCCAGGACCCCAAGACCAGGACCTGAGCCAAAGGCAGACACTCAACCAACTGAGCCACCCAGGCGCCCCACCTCATCCTAGTTTTAATTGAACAATAGCAACACAACAAGGAGTAGATTCTTTAGATAAATTGTTTGCCTTTCCATCAAAAAACAAGGTTGATTTTAAATATATTTTTTAAGATTTTATTTATTTATTTGACAGAGAGAGGGAACACAAGCAGGGGAAGTGGGAGAGGGAGAAGCAGGCTTCGTGCTGAGCAGGGAACCCGATGCGGGGCTCGATCCCAGGACCCTGGGATCATGACCTGAGCTGAAGGCAGATGCTTAACGACTGAGCCACCCAGGTGCCCCTGATTTTAAATATTTTTGATGGAAAATTTTCTTTCATGTATTATGTAAAATCCTGTCTTAAAGAGGATATGTTGGATGGAATTTAAAGTTTTAAAAGAAGATTCAAGTTCATCATTTCAAATACCTGATAATGTAATTATTGCTTAGTTTAATATTGCTTTTATGTCCCCTGAAACTGAGACTCAGTTTTCTGTTGCTATATAACAACTGTCTTCACACCGAGTGACTTACAGCAATAATCATTTCATTATCTCTTATGATTCTGTGAGTTGACTGGGCTCAGCTGTGTGGTCCTTCTGCTCCAGGTGATGTGAGCAGCAGCTGCATCCTGGGGGCTTGATTTGGCTGGACATCCAAGATGGCTTCCTTACATGACTGGCAGTTGGTGCTGGCTTTGCTAGAAACTCAGCTGGGGCTGTTTTCAGAGGGACTCTCCAGGAGATTTGGGCTTCTCACAACATGGCATCTGAGTTCCAAGAGGGAGCATTCCAAGAGGTAAAAATGAAAGCTATAAATCTCTTAAGGCCCCGTTCCAATACACAGTGTCACTTCTGCCAAATCCTACTGCTTAAAGCAATTCACAATGCTGACCCAAATTCAGTGTGGTAAGGCTATGGTTCACTGGGTGCCATCTTTAAGGATTAGTTACTAAAAATATTAAGCAAGTTTCCTTCTACTAATAAAGCCCTAATTTCTGGGAGAATTACTCCGGTAGCTCAGCATCTGGTTAGTCCTCCTCTCAGTTACAGTTCTAATCCCTGGTCTCTTGACTTGCTCTCTGTGACCAAATCCTACTTAGATATCAGATTCAGTCATTGGTCTCTGCCCCTCTTCTCTGGTGCTTCCAGTTGACTATAAATCACGTGATGCCAAGTTTCTTCCCTACTAACTGCCTAAACTATCCTTAGACATCTTCTTCTTTCCCTGTCTTTGTCACTGCTGACTCCCTACTTGCTGGGCCTCCTCTTATTCACTGAAAAGTCTGATTTCTCCCTTTGGGACCTATTTGATTTGGACCCAAATATCAGTCTGACCCAGCTCCCTGCCACCTGAATTCCACTAATGCAGGAGCTTTTCTCTGAGGCTGAAGTTACCTAGAGCCTGTGTCTACCTGTGAGATGGTCACTACCTCTGATTTGTTCCTAATGCAGTTTAATTCTGAAGACAATAAACCTAATGCTCTTTGAATTGTTGGCCAGGCCATATTTGCTATTTATGTAGCTGTAGGGACTGGTCTCCTCTCCAGGGCCCAGTTGTCCACACAGAGGTAGCTACATAAGTTTATGCTCTTAGCTCTCTGGCAATATTCCCTTAGCACCTTATTTATGTTGACTCTGGCATGTCAGCTTGTAAAACCAAAGAACCTTTGCAATAAAATAATCTTGCAAAGGTCAGCCATACCTTTAACACTGGCCCTTTTTCACAATTTTTTAGAACATCCACCATCTCCAAGAATGTTAGTATTCTATAACACAGGCTCCTGGGTCATGCCTATTCATCTTATTTCATTCTCTTCCAAAAGAAACAGAACATGGGTTGGCATAAGGTGGATGTAGAATGTTTATGTAATGACATAGTTATTTTAAGATTCCTGACTAGGAAGCAGCTTGTTGCTGCTAAAAAGCTTAAAAGAACACCCCACTGCCAGGACAGTCTATTAACAAAATGTCATTTAAGCATGCACGATGCCTATGTGTGTACCTTTAATTACCAAAGTCAAAATTTATTAATAGATTTCTTTAACCTCATGTTCTGGACATGTCCCAGTTTGAATGAGTGCATTCTTCCTGCCTAAATTTTTTTAGTCCCAGGCTAGTGAGAGCAGAATAATAGGCTAACCCTGACTTCCCATGGTCCACTCAGATAACCAATAAATGTTTAATGGAGTATGAACTGAACATCTACTAATGAACATGTATTTTCTACAATAGTAATTTCATATAATAGATAATGCATATTTATTGATTTGATTTTAATTCTAACCCAACTCGATGGTAATTCATTGTGTATAATTTATGGCATTGTACCCTTGGTACAATATTTCAACTGTTTAGTATGTGTCGGGCACTCTCCCAAGTCTTCTACATGTACTACCTCATTTGATCCTCACAATGAACCTTTGAGGCAGGTTAGGTACTTTATAGACAAGAAAACTGAGGCATGGGGGGGATTATGTAACTGTATCATGTGGCACTGACATGCCCTTGTTTTACCAGTTGTAATTCAAAAACAACAAAAAACTCAATATAAATCTCGTAGGTATCACAAGGAACTTTGTTCTTCCTTTCTAGTAGAGAGGTGGGTTTGAAGAAGCAGGAATGAAGTGGGTAGGACAGGTGACATATGAATGCAGTTTATGAACTGTTCTTATGAACTCTATATGCGATAAGGTTCATAAATTATATGTGTGTGTATACACACCAATACACTTGCACTTAGGTATAAGTATTATGAATGGGCTAAAAAGTCTTGTCCCAAATAGGAAAATCTTTAAAGATTATAAAAACATTCCCTAAATAAAGGAAGCTTTTCCCTAATGAATCAAATGGAGAATTATAAGGTCTTGTGTTCAAATCAGATGAGACTTATTTAAAGGTCTTGAGAAACTATCAGATCTCGGCTTTACACCTCCATTAAGCTGGCCAGGATTTATCTATGGTCTCTTTAACTCTGACATTTTTGTGAATTTTTAACTATGAAAGAAATTGAGAAGATCAGCATACCATTCTTGTCCGCAGAAGACGTGTTTGTCCTGTTTCTCTGAAGCAGATTCTATGGCTGGTGGCTTCAGAGAGCTCCAAATATTTTTTCCACTACGGGAAAAGCTAAAAAAGCTCTACCTATTGGTTACCCTCTGTTTCTACATATGGCGCACCTGCCAGTGCTATTTATATGTGGAGACATGTTTTTTTTTTTTTATCTCTGTACTGACTGTGTGCTCCAACCAGCATCCATTGCCTACCCTGCTCCTCACATACTGCAGGTCCTGGATCTGCCCTCTCCCCAGCTTTAGTTACTTCTTTATCAGCATTGTATGCATGGTGGCCTTGTTGTCACAGCCAAACAAACCCTGAATCTGGATCCCCTTCCTGTGTTAAATGTAAGTGGATTATTTTTTCTTAAAAATTATTCACATGAAGATGATTCCCATAAATGCTGTTCTATGGTGGGGGGTAGTAGGCAATTAAGAGAGTCAACTGTATCTTCTAAGTTCTTCTGTTCGAGATTCTGGGTAGAAGTTCAACTGATTTCACTCAATTGCTTTTGAGAAGGAACAGAAGGCCAATGTATCTGTGCTATTTGCTTTGGCAATATTAGGAGTTTGTGCTGTTGTTTAGTTTAAAAGTCCCCCAAAACATTGATGCCAAATTGTTAGGACATGAAACCTTAGAGAATGATTACATTCAAACAGCAGCCGCCATGAATGCTGAAAGCAATAATATTGTAGAGTAGATAAGAATCTAATTTTTACATTGGCTTCCAAAGCAAAACTTCTCCAAGTCCTTTTCTTAGCCTGCTTTCAATTCTTTAACCCATCCTCCAGAGTCTCTTGTATTAAATAGAAAATAAACAAACCAGAGTAAAATCACACACACTGGAATCCAAGTGCTTTCTGTGAACAAGGCTTGATTCTGTTGGATTGCTAATAAGACTACTATAGTTCTTTTATACTTTCAAAAATAAACAAATATGTTTTATGGAAGCAAGAGATCTGGAAGCACTGTCAGAAGTATTGAAATCTAGCCTAAAGAAAACAGTTAGAGGTCAGCTCAAGGTTGGCTTGTCTTTCCCAGGACACATTCTTCTAGGCTGGGGACAGACCAAAGAGGAAAGCACAATTCCATGTTTGCTTTTGGGGCACAGACGGACAACATGGAAGCCAAGCACCTTTATTAGCAGCCATTGTGAGGCAGCTGGAAGTGGAGCAGGGAAAGACTGTCATTAGGTTTCATTACCTGTCCTAGGACAAGATGGATGGTTCTGCCATAAGTGCATGTCTTGGGTAGGGATGTCAGAGATTGATGACATTACGCAAGTTTGTGGTCAGCCCTCCTGACAGGGAAGCCTTAACCCTTTCTCTAGCTTTGCTGAGGGTATTAATCAAGACCTCAGTGGGGAAAACTGCCATTGTTTACCAAAACACCCTCAGTACTGTTCTTGTTTCCTGTTATTGGGTCTTGTTCTGCAATCCACATTTTATTGTTTTAGCTGAGACAGGACCAGTGCTGTCAAAATGTGAGTTTTTCATTAGTGGTCTGGTTGTCATTTCCTTCCTGTGCTGATAAAGTAGTGAGCTAGAGGTTAATATCTGACTGCTGTATAGATGCTCAGCTTCCGCTGATCTATCCCTGGCCATTCATGGTCCAGGGCTGGAGTTACCCCTGACCTTCTTGCTGCTGTCCCCCTGAGTTGGTTCTTTCCTTTCCACCTCTGACAGCACTGACTAAGGAGGGAAAGAGGTCACAGGGCACATTGCCAGAGTATGTGTGGGGCTTTCCCAATATAATGTAATAAAGTTCACAAAGTTTGCCCTTGGTTTTCCCCATCCTCCTTTTGAGAACCTTCAGCTTTTGGGCCCACAACATTTTGCTGATAACAAAGGAAATCCTAAAGAAAACTCAATCCCTTGTGTGAGTGATAGTCCATTTTCAGGAGTATTTACCTTTTCAAGGAGGAGATCTGGAAAAGGTAAGGATTATTGCAAATAATCATTCAGTAAGAATCAAATTTAAGGCATTAGAAAGGGAGATACATTTATTCAGGGGTGGGCTTCACTCTGATTAGATGGCTGCCTACTGTTTGTTTGTTTTTTAAATCAGTATGGAGCATAGGACTGTAAAGTATCATTTATCAATTTTGTGTTTTCAAGTGTGCGTCTTCATCTACTCTTCACAGCTATATTTCTGCTCTACAAAACAAAACAAAACAAAAGAAAAGCCTAAAAAAATCCTCCCCCCCCATCCCGACACAAGAAACAAAACACAACTGGAAGCCAATGATGGGACAGAGAAACAAGGAAGACAAGAAGTAAAACTATTAAAGAAAGTTATTAAGTGGCTAAAGGCATGAGGATGACTTATGTTTATTTAGGAATGATCTAGATGCTTTACACCTGGACCAGAAAGAATTCAATCAATGGTGAAGGACTTGTCCAAATTATGAGAAAAAAATTATAATGTGGGCCTAAGTCTACATCCCTGATGAGGAAAAAATTTAACAGAACTTATCCCTAAGGGCCTACCTGTCAGCTATTTGTTCTACTTATTCCATTTAAACATTTTCAAAGGATGAGAAAAAAAAAAGACACGATCTATTTCAAAAAGTGCAATTTACACTCTCAAGGTGTCCCATATTAGCTGACACTTTGGTAAAAAATAAGCCAACCAGTAGGAGAGGAGATGATGGTGAGAAAAAAAGGAGCATGGGCATAAATATTAAATGGGTCAAGTTAAAATTAAATTAATTCACTGGCATTATGCTCTATGTTAAACTAGAAACCTGTGAAAGTTAGGTGCAGAGAAATGATCTTCAATGTCTTTCATTCAGAGTTTTCACAATATTTTATCTGGTTAAGAACATTAAACTTAAGGGGCGCCTGGATGGCTCAGTCATTAAACGTCTGCCTTCGGCTCAGGTCATGATCCCAGGGTCCTGGGATTGAGCCCCGCATCAAGCCTGCTTCTCCCTCTCCCACTCCCCCTGCTTATGTTCCCTCTCTTGCTGTGTCTCTCTCTCTCAAATAAATAAAATCTTAAAAAAAAATAACATTAAACTTAATATGTGGCATTTTTTTTAAAAGGAAAGAAGACCTGAGCCTAAAATAAATGCTTCTTTTATTTTTTCTGATTATAAAATAATACATGCTGTTTATAGAAAGACAGAAAAATTAAAATGACAATAATCTCACTACCAAGAAATAAGCACTGTTAATATTTTTGGAAAAATATTAGAGAAAAAATTCCCTTCTAAGCATTTTCTTGCATGCTTGTGCACATGAACACGTTTCATAAAATTAAATATTTTGGGGCGCCTGGGTGGCTCAGTTGGTTAAGCGACTGCCTTCGGCTCAGGTCATGATCCTGGAGTCCCGGGATCGAGTCCCGCATCGGGCTCCCTGCTCGGCAGGGAGTCTGCTTCTCCCTCTGATCCTCCCCCATCTCACGCTCTCTCTCTCTGTCTCATTCTCTCTCTCAAATAAATAAATAAAATCTTTAAAAAAAAAAAATTAAATATTTTGTATCTGGTTTTGAAGCCCTTTTTGCATTTACATAATTAAAATATCCTTACATCATTATATATACTCTTCAAACAATAGCCCACTTAACATTCTTCTATTACACATTGAGATCAGTTCTAAAGTTTTTAATACTATAAATAAGGCTATGATGGACATTCTGGTACAAGAATTGTTGCATTAAAGGGCTTCAGAATGAGCCTCCCCAACATGTGCCACCTTGGCATATATATTTTGGGCTGAAGACAGTTAAGGCCCAAAAGACTCAGGAAGAACTTTTACCTCCCCCTAATTGCCACTGAGAATTTTGATAGAGGGCCTGGCCCAGAAAAGACCTATCACCAGAGATCAGTACAAAAAGTGTGGGCTAGGTGTGGTAAGCCTGGGGTGGGGGGGAGGTGGGTGGACGGTTTGGGGTATGGCACTCAGCAGGGCCTTTTTGTTTAGATTCCTCTGTGTGTCCTATTGTCTCTGCATGGCATGGCAAACATTTATTTAGCAAACATTTGCTCTTCCCATCTTCCTGTGAATTGTCTTCCTACTCTTTATAGCCTCAGACTCCTATCCCCTTCTTAGCTTAGGATGGCATATAAACCTCAATTGTCTGTCTTTCTGCCTCTCATGTCTTTGTGGGGCTCTCCTACATATTAAGTTGAATTTGTTTTTCTCCTCTTAATCTGTCTCATGTTGATTTAATTAATAGACCAGCCAAAAGAACCTAGAAGGGTAGGAGAAAAATTTTTCGTCTCCTGCATAGGTTTACTTATTATTTTATCAGGGTTTTTTTCTTTTAATTATATTCTATGCAACCTCTATTTTATACCCTTTCCTAATGTAGGGTGCAGGTGCATGTTTTTCTTATAAAGTTGTAGTTGTTCTTTATACATTGACAATATGACCACTTTGTAATACTTGTTCCAAATGTTTCCCCAATTGTTCATTCATCTTTTACATTTTGATGCTTTTATTGACATACAGAAATTGTGTCAAATGTCTTGATTTTCTTTTGGTCTTTCTTCCATGGCTTCTAGGTTTTGAAAATCTTTCATCACCCCAAGCTCAATAAAATATTCATCTACATTTTCTCTCCATTTTGAAAACTATGCATGAAATTGTGGCTTATTGTTTTTTAAAAGACAAAAGAGAAGTAGAAAGTAAAAGTAGAAGTGTCTTTGTTCCCCACCCCCTTCTTTCTGCCAATCCCAATCCACAGACGCTCCTTCAGTTTTTGATACTTTCACTTTTTACATTTCACTTTTTAACATCAGCTGGAATTTATTTTGTTGTGTGGTCTGACGTGAAAATCTAACTTGAGAATTTTTTTTTCTTCCAGATAGTGAGCCAATTTTCCCAACACCATTGTTGAATAATTCATTCCTTCCTCCTTGGTTTGTGAAGGCCCATATTTTTTGAGTTACAAAGACAGGAAACTCACAATGACATTATGCAACAAAAATAACCTGCTTTCAGTGCTTGAATACATGACTGGCTAAGCACATGGTTACTTATACACCTCCACTCTATGGATTGTCCATTTTTAACAGAATGTTCTAATTTGCTGAAGCACACAAGTCTTTAATTTTTCAGTTCAGTTCAGTTCAATTCAACTGACTTAATTTTAACCAGTGTTTATTAAATGCTTATTATATGCATTCACTGTAGTATGTGAATTATGGTTGGTCCAGTTTTGGATTTCAACCCAGCCTATGAGCAACCTGTTTAATAACACAGGCAGACACCAAATAAAATTCCCCAAACAATTCTGGAAGAAAAGAAGGAGGCTTCGCTGAAATAATTTTAAATGACAATCATCAGAGTTTGAACTTTTAGGGCTGCAGGGTGCCTTCAAGTTCTCATCTCAAAAGCCGACAATAACAAATTGTCCAAGTCATTTGGATTATGCCATGGGAGCAGACTGAAAGCTCATAAGCACACGATTGAGCAAAATAAATAAATAAAACAACATATGTAAGTCAAGGAGACACATTCCTTTCCCAGTATAAAAACATAGGAAGACAAAGATGCCTGCCATTCTCGGATAACTACCCATAGTTCATCAAGCACAGAGGAGCAGGCAGAAACAACATTCTTATCACAGATGCCATATGAATATCTAAAATAATCATGTCCACAAATATTCCATTTTACTTGTATTTCTATTGCTTATCTTTTCTTTTCATCATGTTAGTATTCATTTTTTCCTAGAATGATATAAAAACAACCTGATGAGATTATATATTTGGGGGGTTCCTATTAGAGAAAACAAAATTATTTATATGATCCCATTACAGCATGACAGAAAACTGCTGACAGAATGGAAATGTACCAAAGATGTGTTTCTTATGTTTGTAGTTACACTGCCATTTTTCTTTATTATTCCTGACATGTTGCCTATCACACCAGGCACAGTATGGGAAATGAGGGAATGCTGCTTGAAAACTTCACTCCTCCAGGGAGTTCAGAAGCACCTCCTAATTGCCCAGTACCCCTTTGCATTGCTCTCTACCTCTTAGAATTTCCACAGGGCAAGGTTTTCCACAATCCACGTGACAATCTTTTTTTTTTTTTTAGTTTACTCAACATCATCGTCTTTAAACTTGGTTCTAAGAGTATTTTTTTTTTTTTTTTACACAATGTGTTTTACATCCTAATATTCACCATGGCTGCAATTTTACATTTATCTGTGTGACTATTTAATTGATTTTAGAAGTTCAGTATGGAGAAATTAGTGTATTTTCAAAACCAAGGTATTCCCACTACTTAAAACAGTGCATATAATGGAAACTCAATGAGTATTTATCGACTGAATGTTGAATGAAACAATTATAGGAAAGACATTTTGCTGGATATGAAAAGAGACACAGAGATGTGTGACATATTGTTTCTATTCTCAAAGTACTTACAGTAGGACTGGGAGCCATGACAGACACAAAATTAAATAGGAAGACAAGCCAATAATACAAGAGATGTCTTTCAAAAGCATACAAAGTATCCAATTAAAGGTACCACAGTCTGTCCTTGTGTCAGAGACCGTGTTTACCAAATGAAACACTCCTACTCATTTCTCAGCCTCACTTGCAGTTACCGGCCAAACCACTGGTGCTCACTCCATTCTCTAAAATGTGAGTGGAGTTTTCACTGGGGAGGGTATGTGTTTTGGTCAGCGCTGTGAATTGTGCAAGACTGTTGAATCTCAGATCTGTACCTCTGAAACAAATAATGCAATATATGTTAAGAAAGAAAAAAAGAAGAAGAAGAATGTAGCAGGAGGGGAAGAATGAAGGGGGGGAAATCGGAGGGGGAGAAGAACCATGAGAGACAATGGACTCTGAAAAACAAACTGAGGGTTCTAGAGGGGAGGGGGTTGGGAAGATGGGTTAGCCTGGTGATGGGTATTGAGGAGGGCACGTTCTGCATGGAGCACTGGGTGTTATGCACAAACAATGAATCATGGAACACTATATCTAAAACTAATGATGTAATGTATGGGGATTAACATAACAATAAAAAAATTAAAAAAAAATGTGAGTGGAGTTTTGTGTGTATCATCCAGGTGGAGGCTGTTAATTACCACTGTGCCTCCTCCAACATGCTCTTCCTCTGCTGGGCAAATTTAGAGATGACATGTTCCTAACGACCTAGCTAGGAGATGAAAACAGCCTGGATCTCTGAGTCACCCCTTAGGAGGAGTGGTGCCCTGTAAAGCCACTCAACCCACTGCAAACTATGATGTGAGCTAGAGATCAACCTTTTTAATAAGTCATTGATTTGTCTGTGTGACAGCTGGAGTGAAATATCGTCATAAAATATTACCACGGTTTTAGGACGTTGGAATCACAGATCGATTGTTCTTTGGTGAGGCCTTTGAAATGCAGGAGCACGGAGAACTTCAGAACCACAAATTAATTGGGGTGGGAGGAGGGGACGGTGGGAGCAGCCCCCAAAGGAAATGATCCTCGGGGTAGACACATTTTATTTGCGATGCAAGAGTCTAGATTCAGAAGTAGAAACCTTTCAGTGTCCTGGGAGAATGAAAATACCTGGGCCATCAGAGCCTTTATTTCAGCAGGCAATCGACTGTTTTTTTCACAAGACAGAAACTGCAAGGTGTATATTCCTGTTCTACACGGACAAGGGTGGACATACAGAACCTCTTAAAAAATTCAGAGCAAGTTTTCTCAGCTTTCACAAAGTGATTTCAGTCACATGAACAGAGAAAAACATACCAACTCATAACAGTGACATAAAAGCCTTTGAAGTCGACTAAAAATATTGTGATTGCTTTTGTTTAGGAATGGAAAATTAAAGAATTGGGTATTAGGCTCTTATCTCAGAGGAAACAAAGAAGAAATCGAAAAACAGAATATTAAGAGGGAGGAGGAATGGAATTAGGCAACGTTTCGTAATACTGGTAGAAATTGTTAAATCTTTGTAAAACTTTCTACAGAAACCACCCCATTTGAATTGTACGGGAACTTTCAGTCTAACGGGTGTCCTATCTGGATGGCGGCAACCCCCTCCCCCGCTCACCAGAGACCTTAGCCTTCCTTTTTATAATTTTGCTTCTTGTTAATTTCAAGGTTTAGTGGAGAAGAGAAAATGTCTAAGTTTCCTTTGTGGGAGGATTTCAAAAATACAATACTAACATTCCGGATCATGCCCCACTCTGCTGTGTGTGTGTGTGTGTGTGTGTGTGTAGATTGGTGACAGCTACAAAATAGAACTAGAATTTAGGAATTTCTTCCAAAAACTGCTAGACTGCCACCATTCTGTCCCATCCAGGCTGCCCCATGAACTTCAAGTGATAGTCTGATTAGGTCTTAGATCATGGATAACTAGTGTGATACTTGGCAAAGCATTTCAGCATCAGAATAGTTTTAGGTCAAATGAGGCCTGGGGAGCTCCAGCTTAATTTGATCCATTGCAGCAGAGAAACAATGAAAGACTTTTAGGTATTTGGTGGCATAGGTCCCACCAAAAAGTAATATTCAGCACTCTGGGTCAACTCAATATTTAATTATATCAGTTAAGCAGGGAACTAATCTAATACAGGCTTTGTGTAAATACTCTTTCTATATTTAACTCTGCATGCCATGAACTTGCTAGATAGGAAATTCTGAATTTAATGAGGTTTAAAAGTTCCTTAATAGAAGCACCACCTATTCCTTGACCTGCTTTTTAAGACATAGAAGCACTCTCAGCTCTGGAAGTCTCTGTGGAGGCTGAGCTGGCCAGGTCTGGACAGTTGCTCAGGAGATGCCCTGTGGAGATTAGAACGGTAACTCTGCCAGTGAGTGCCCATGGGGAGGATGAGGCTCACAGGGGCCCGTAATCAGCCTGGGTCCCAATGGCTCTGTTGTCCTTCATTCTCTCTCTCTGTTGCCGTTCATTCTCTCATGCACATCTCTGCCCAGGCACACCACTCTCGCCATGAGGAGCCTTTCGTGGCTCCTTTCCCACTTTTGCGTCTGCTCACAATGCTTATTGTAACCCACTTCCCTTGCAGGGAGAGGAACACAACTGCCCAGGGATACCCCCGTTTCCTGCCCCTTTACGTGTATCTCTACTTACTCCTCACCTCAGATCTCTGAGATACTTGATGGGGACTTCAAAGTTTTGTTGTTCCAAGACCGGCAAAACCTTATCAGTCTGATGGGCTATTGCTGCAAAACCTTGTTTTGAACGGGTGTGTTCTGTCAGATTGATTGGAAGTTTCCGGCTGGAATGTTTAATTATCACCTAATTAAGACAGACTTGCGTTAGTCTCTTTTTTGTATGCTGTGAGGTTTGCCAGCGGCAGGGTAAGTCTTGCTTGACTGACAGCTGTCAGTGGCCCATATGGAAATGACAAATAATATGACAGCATGAAGATAAAAGTTTTCACCTCGACACTGACCTATGCCAGTATTCCTTCCTCTACTCCAGCATTTTAGGGCAGATGCCGTGGCCATGTGGTGCATTGACTTGGTCATGTAAAGGTTGTGTTCTGGGCAACCACCGTAGGGACCTGTCAAGCTCTTCATCCTAATTTACATGTTGAGCCGTCTGCATTGCATGGACCACTCCACTGAATGATCCACTGGTTGGAAACAATGGATTCTACTCAGACGGCCTGAGTCAATGCCCACTTAAGCCACACCTAGTGTATTTTTTTATTTTTATTTTATTATGTTATGTTAATCACCATACATTACATCATTAGTTTTTGATGTAGTGTTCCATGATTCATTGTTTGCGTATAACACCCAGTGCTCCATTCAATACGTGCCCTCTTCAATACCCATCACCAGGCTAACCCATCCCCCCACCGCCCTCCCCTCTAGAACCCTCAGTTTGTTTCTCAGAGTCCATAGTCTCTCATGGTTCGTCTCCCCCTCCAATTCCCCCCCTTCATTTTTCCCTTCCTACTATCTTCTTTTTTTTTTTTTAACATATAATGTATTACTTGTTTCAGAGGTACAGGTCTGTGATTCAACAGTCTTGCACAATTCACAGCGCTCACCATAGCACATACCCTCGCCAATGTCTATCACCCAGCCACCCCATGCCTCCCACCCCCCACCACCCCAGCAACCCTCAGTTTGTTTCCTGAGATTAAGAATTCCTCATATCAGTGAGATCATATGATACGTCTTTCTCTGATTGACTTATTTCGCTCAGCATAATACCCTCCAGTTCCATCCACGTCATTGCAAATGGCAAGATTTCATTCCTTTTGGTGGCTGCATAATATTCCATTGTATATATATATATATATATATATATATATATATATATATATACCACATCTTCTTTATCCATTCATCTGTTGATGGACATCATGGCTCTTTCCATAGTTTGGCTATTGTGGACATTGCTGCTATAAACATCAGGGTGCACGTACCCCTTCGGATCCCTCCATTTGTATCTTTGGGGTAAATACCCAGTAGTGCAATTGCTGGGTCATATGGTAGCTCTATTTTCAACTTTTTGAGGAACCTCCATACTGTTTTCCAGAGTGGCTGCACGAGCTTGCATTCCCACCAACAGTGTAGGAAGGCTCCCCTTTCTCCACATCCCAGCCCACATCTGTCGTTTCCTGACTTGTTAATTTTAGCCATTCTGACTGGTGTGAGGTGGTATCTCATTGAAATTTTGATCTGGATTTCCCTGATGCCGAGTGATGTTGAGCACTTTTTCATGTGTCTGTTGGCCATTGGATGTCTTCTTTGGAAAAATGTCTGTTCATGTCTTCTGCCCATTTCTTGATTGGATTATTTGTTCTTTGGGTGTTGAGTTTGATAAGTTCTTTGTAGATTTTGGATACTAGCCCTTTAACTGATATGTCATTTGCAAATATCTTCTCCCATTCTGTCAGTTGTCTTTTGGTTTTGTTGACTGTTTCTTTTGCTGTGCAAAAGCTTTTTATCTCGATGAAGTCCCAATAGTTCATTTTTGCCCTTGCTTCCCTTGCCTTCGGCGATGTTTCTAGGAAGAAGTTGCTGCGGCTGAGGTCAGAGAGGTTGCTGCCTGTGTTCTCCTTTAGGATTTTGATGCACTCCTGTCTCACATTTAGGTCTTTCAACCATTTTGAGTCTATTTTTGTGTGTGGTGTAAGGAAATGGTCCAGTTTCATTCTTCTGCATGTGGCTGTCCAATTTTCCCAACACCATTTGTTGAAGAGACTTTTTTCCATTGGACATTCTTTCCTGCTTTGTTGAAGATTAGTTGACCATAGAGTTGAGGGTCCATTTCTGGGCTCTCTATTCTGTTCCATTGATCTGTGTGTCTGTTTTTGTGCCAGTACCATACTGTCTTGTTGATGACAGCTTTGTAGTAGAGCTGGAAGTCCGGAATTGTGATGCCACCAGCTTTGCTTTTCTTTTTCAACATTCCTCTGGCAATTCGAGGTCTTTTCTGGTTCCATACAAATTTTAGGATTATTTGTTCCATTTCTTTGAAAAAAGTGGATGGTATTTTGATAGGAATTGCATTAAATGTGTAGATTGCTCTAGGTAGCATTGACATCTTCACAATATTTGTTCTTCCAATCCATGAGCATGGAACATTTTTCCATTTCTTTATGTCTTCCTCAATTTCTTTCATGAGTATTTTATAGTTTTCTGAGTACAGATTCTTTGCCTCTTTGGTTAGATTTATTCCTAGGTATATTATAGTTTGGGATGCAATTGTAAATGGGATCGACTCCTTAATTTCTCTTTCTTCTGTCTTGTTGTTGGTGTATAGCAATGCCACTAATTTCTGTGCATTGATTTTATATCCTGCCACTTTACTGAATTCCTGTATGAGTTCTAGCAGTTTTGGGGTGGAGTCTTTTGGGTTTTCCACATAAAGTATCATATCATCTGCAAAGAGTGAGAGTTTGACTTCTTCATTGCCAATTTGGATGCCTTTTATTTCTTTTTGTTGTCTGATTGCTGTGGCTAGGACTTCCAGTATGTTGAATAGCAGTGGTGATAGTGGACATCCCTGCCATGTTTCTGACCTTAGGGGGAAAGCTCTCAGTTTTTCCCCATTGAGAATGATATTCACTGTGGGTTTTTCATAGATGGCTTTTATAATATTCAGGTATGTACCCTCTATGCCTATACTCTGAAGGGTTTTGATCAAGAAAGGATGCTGTACTTTGTCAAATGCTTCTTCTGTATCTATTGAGAAGATCATATGGTTCTTGTTCTCTTTTATTAATGTATTGTATCACATTGATTGATTTGCAGATGTTGAACCAAACTTGCAGCCCAGAGATAAATCCCACTTGGTCGTGGTGAATAATCCTTTTAATGTATTGTTGGATCCTATTGGCTAGTATTTTGGTGAGAATTTTTGCATCCATGTTCATCAGGGATATTGGTCTGTAATTCTCCTTTTTGATGGGGTCTTTGTCTCGTTTTGGGATCAAGGTAATGGTGGCCTCATAAAACGAGTTTGGAAGTATTCCTTCCATTTCTATTTTTTGGAACAGTTCCAGAAGAATAGGTATTAATTCTTCTTTAAATGTTTGGTAGAATTCCCCTGGGAAGCCATCTGGCCCTGGGCTCTTATTTGTTGGGAGATTTTTGACGACTGCTTCAATTTCCTTATGGGTTATAGGTCTGTTCAGGTTTTCTATTTCTTCCTGGTTCAGTTCACACTTAGTGTATTGAAAATAATGTTGCATCTTTATAAGACCAAGACAGAAGATGTTAGAAATCTAGTGTGCGAAGTTTACTGGTGTTTTCACAGGCCCTGGGAAGGACAAGGAGTTCCTAATTCCAATTTCTTTCCTATTCCATTCATCCTGATCAGCACCCTAAACAAAAATTTTTTTTGAAACATCACAGCTTTTGTCATATTAATCACCCATTCAGAGGACCCTGAACGACTGCCCATTGCTGACCATGGAAGTCCAACTCAACTTGGATTCAAGGCTGTGTAGGAATCATTATCAATCTGTTCAATCTCATCACCTCCTGTTCCCTGACAGGTGCTCCACTTCGACAAACTCTCTCCTCTGTCCCTTGAAGCCATCTTTCCCAATCTTATTTCCAGCCCGGACTTGGCCTTCTTCCATTTCCTGCTCTGCTGAGTGGAGGTCTTCCAAGTATACTCACTACACTTCTTGCCTTAACTGGAGTTTTGCTTTCTCTGGGGCTACGGATTCTTCTAGAACTCAAAAAAGCAAAAGTTGTTCTTTCCCTATGCCCCAAGCAGCCCAGGTCAAGAGAGGAAGGGATGCAGCATGCTCTTTGACCCCCATAGCCATTCTCACTCATTATTCTTCTACCTTTGCAAAATTGCCCTATGTTTGGATCCTTACAGCATCCATCCAGACTACCTTCTACACGATAGCCTATTGTCTCTCTCATCTGTTGAGTCCTCACCATTCTGTACCCCAAGCCACGATTGTGTTCTATGATCTGTGATTTTAATTTCTGCTAACCATCATAATATACATCTTCAATGTGTGTTCAGGTAATCCACGTAATCTCCCTTCTAATCTCATTTTTTTCCCCTTGGAATTGTTAGTTCCAATGACCTTTATAGCATTTCTGTTGCAGTATCATACTTTTCTGGCCACCCTCATCATTATTGCATCCTTGAAACTTCTGATGATCTCTCTCTGTCCTCCCAATGCCTTCTACCACCATTAGACTTGTTCATCGACCTCATTGAGTCAGTCTTCCAGACTTGGGACCCTTTAATTTTCACTTGTGTATCCAGCTCCGATCTCAATGATACACTATTTTAATTGTTCACTGGCTGGTCACCCCCACTCCCAGATTCTGTCTGTCATCTTTCAGTACATCTACCCTTTAAGACACTGCTTCCTGATAGTCCAACCGTGTGTTTCCTCTGCTTTTAGAGATGAACTTCTGAGCTACTGAAGGAAAAGAAATTGTGGTCAAATGATGCTTCATAACTTGAAACAGGAACATTGTGGTCATGTCCTAAAAGTGTTTCCTTTTAGAATCTTTAACAGGAAGTTCCAATGTGGTGTAGAAGAATGAACACAACGAAGAACCTGAAGGTTCTGTCTTTAATACAACAGTAACCTTACTCAATGCCTCAGAAACCTTCCTTCCTTCCTCTTTTTTTTCCTTCCCTCCTTCCTATTTCCCTCCTTCCTTCTTATTTCTATTCATACCCCCTTTTTCCCTTTGTCTTTTTCTTTCACAAGCATTGATAAATCATCTATATTATTTGTGTTTCTGGGGACACAAACAAATGAGACATAGGTCCTGTCCTCAGGGAGCTCATAGGAAGGCAGCCAAGGAAATCATCTACCCTGGTGCTATGGGATAGGTACAGTCAGGGTGCTCTGAACAGTGGTAGTGGTAACAGAGAGGAGGAGGTTCTACCTGAGAGAGAGAAGATGGTTCTGATCCATGTCCAGTTCATCTTCTAAGACTTAGGGAATTGATCTATATAGGTAGACTAACCATGCCTCAAGTACAAGCCACCAAATAAATTTTCATATGCTGGGTTATTTGTAGTAAAAAAAAAAAAGTGTAAACTTACATTTTTTCTTTGTGCTGTGCAGGCCTCACTGAAGGATCCCAGCTATGACTCTTCATTCAGTCATCCTCTTTAGAGCTAGACCCTCTCAGAAGCTCATCGATGTACAGTTCCCTCTAGAACATCCTGTCCAGTATGGTAGCCACTAGGTACCTGTGGCTATTTAATTTTGAATGTAAATTAATTAAACAATATTAAGAATTAATTCCATGGCTGCACAAGCCACGTGCCAAGTGCTCGATAGCCACATGAGCCTAGTGGCTACCATATTGGACACAGTTATACAGATCCCACTCCCATCATTGCAGAAAGTTCTATTGGACTGCTCTGTCTAAAAGATGCTTTTTTCATTATTCTTTTTTCTTTCCATCATATCTAACTGTGCTAGCCAGGCTAGACCCAGCCCATGAGTCAGGTTCCTTCCCTGCCTTATCCTTAGCAGTTTGCCCAGCTGCATGTCAGAGGGCAATATAAATGGAGAAGAATGTCCTGGAGACACATTATGTCACTCAGTTTCAAAACTGTGGCATCAGGCAGGTCCATCTTATGGGAAAGAAGGCCAATAGCGAGTATTTACTGCACTTTTATTCTATGCCCAACACTGTGCTAAGTGGTTTTTTTAATACATATATTATCTCATTTAATCCTCATAACAATTGTTGAAGGCAGGCATAATCAGCCCATCATATGGATGAGGAAACAGAAGTTTAGAAAAGTTAAGTAACTTGCCAAAGACCACACAGCTAATAAGTGGCAGAACTCAACTCACTTATGTCTACCTCCAAAGCTCCTGGATCTGTGCTGCTAAAACACATCACCTGCAACCAGGTTATATCAGAATTGGCTGGGGAGATTCTACACTGGTGGATGCCTGGGCTTTATCACAGACTTACAGACAAACTTAAATGTTTTCAGGTTTCTGGGGAAGTCCACTGAGTACTTTGTATAGATGGTATGGGCAGCCTCCGGCATGCCCCCTTTTCTCCAGAAAGACCATGCATTTGGTCCATTCTTCTGCTCTTTGCTGTTCATACCACTTGCAAATGTCCAGAGCCACATGGAGTCATTGACTGTTGCCTGAGGCACTGGGATAAGACTGAAATACTGCCTTCAACTCTCCATCAGTGGGGTAACTGCTTTGGTTCTCAGGTCACATGTAACACTGGGCCACCTCCTCTCCCCTGTTCTTTCTACCCATATACTGTCTGGGTGGCATATCTTTCTGCTCCATCACCAGGTCCTGAGCTGGTCCTGAGTCAAAGAGGGAACCACTAAGCATTATTTTAGGTGCCACTGATTCAAAGTAAGGGCAATAGCATCTCAGAAAAGAAAAAGAGTGATATGATTAATAAGTCAGGAACGTTTCCAAGGAGAAAGAGAAGATTTGGTAGCCAAGCAGTACAGTTTTAGAACCCATTGCATGGAAATCATAACTTCATTAGGTGTGTTCTTTATTGTTGTATGAACTGAAAGGACTTTACTACATCATTATTTAACATTTAGCATTTTTTTCCTGTTGTAATTTGAATTAACAGTGGCAGCTTTTGAGACTCTTCTATTTCATCCTTTTTATGTAATAGATTCGTGTCACAAAATGTACTGCATCCCATTTCCACTTTAATCTGTAAGAGGTCATTTAAGACCATATAGTCCAATGGCTACAAATATAATTGCAGTTTCAAAATCTGCTGAGGTCATTAGCAGAGGACATATTCCATATTTAAAATGATGTTTTAAACTTATTTTGCTTTTCATTACTAGCATTGTATTTAGTTTATTTCTATGAACCTATGTAATAAAAAAAATTGTCTGCAGTTTGAGCTGGTACTTGAAGGTTATAGTGATCAACTTTTTAACTCAAATCTTAACTGGGTTTTTAATTTATAAAATGAAAAGGAAAGTGGATACATTAAACATTGTAGTTGGAGGCTCTATTAAATGTCTCGCAAAAGTAAGGTCAAGCAAGGGAAAAAGGTATAAGGAAATAAATAATAAAATGAATAAACTTTTGGTTCATATAGATATGTATATGCCTATGTATATCAATATATCTCCAAGAAATTGAGAAAAAAAATATTTTTTCTGAGTACACATGGAACATTTACAAAAACAGGCTATGATTCAGGCCTCCAAAGAAGTCTAAATTTAGGATCGGTGGCATCAGCATCATGGTGGCATGACATTCCCCCCTTTAATCCCCTTTTAAGTTAATGAATTAGACACCCATACATGATCAAAGTGCCTTGGCAGGTCCTTTGGGTCTTAGAACTTCACTCCAACAGACTCAAGAGAAGTCTCATTCACCAGTACAGCTGGTAAGGAAGTCTTGGTTTAAAACAGCATGTAGAGGGAAGTTTATATGTATATAAATTTATATCTTTAAATCAATAACACCCATTGTAAAAATTTGGTTCTGTGCACGACAGCCCTGATCTCCATTATCCTGCTCCCCATTTTCCTCCACAGGCCTACTACCTCCTAACATACTGCATAATTCACCTATTTATTATGTCTATTAATTATGATACATCTTCTCCATTTAGGATATAAGTTGCAGAAGGACAGTGCTTTCTGTTTGTTTATTGGTTGATGTACTGCCAGCTACTAAAACAGTACCCAGCACATAGGAAGCACTAAATAAAACTTGTTGACTGAATGGATGAATGAGGAAAAGTTTGTGTTTTTTTTCTAAACATTAAAAAATTTAAGTAAGGGTGATTACACTGATGTTAAAGACATCTGTTCAACACTATGGAAAAGTCAACAGACTGATGATAGGTTGGGAAAATATATTTGTAATATTTAAACCAGACAAAGAACAAATATTTAGATTATACAGTGAGTTAGGCCAGGAACCCAAATAGAATAATGTGTAGTCTAAAAAATGCAACTAACACAAAAACATAAAATGGAAAAAAAATAGGTGGATAACGCTAAGTGTTGGTGGGATACAAGGACCTTTATGCAGTGCCGATGGAATATAGACTAATTAGCTATTCTGGACAGCAAATTAGTAGTATTTACTCAAATTATGAATGTACATATCGATTCCACTCCTGGCTCTCAATCTCAAAGAAATTCCTATATAAGGGCCCACGTATGAGGGTGTTCATTGAAACATTCTTTGTCATGTCGGGACCCCTGGGTGGTGCAGTTGGTTAAGCCTCTGACTCTTGGTTTTGGCTCAGGTCCTGATCTCAGGGTTGTGAGATCGAGCCCTGAGACTGGCTCGGGGTTCAGCATGGAGTCTGCTTAGGACTCTTTCTCCCTCTCCCTCTGCCCCTGCCCCCTGTGCAGGTGCACTCTTTCTCCTCAAATGAATAAATCTTAAAAAGCAAGCAAACGACAACAACAAAAAAAAAACCCACCATTTTTTGTCATGCCATGATAGGGAAAATGTCTGATGACCACCACAGAGGGAGTGACTGGGGAATATATGGCAGATGCATACCAAGAGCTAGATATACACACGGCAACATGGATAGATCTTAAAAACATAGTGCTGAGTGGGGAAAAAAAAGTAAGAAAGAGAATAAGATCTAGAACAATATAACTGTTTTATAAATTAAAAATACAAGGACAGAATAATAATATATGTTATACGTAAAGATGTATAAAGAAAAGAATGCCATTTGGCAGGGGTTTAGATGATGGGACTATAGAAGGAGGTTATAGGAAGTAAATAAAACAAAAGAAATGCTTTGTACGATGATTATATGCTATGAACTTAAAAGTAGAATAAACTGAACCTTCCAAAACTAAGACTCAATTGAAAATAAAAAATATAATTAATATAATATAATATAATATAATATAATATAATATAATATAACAGTTTTCTAGGATAATTTCTAAGTTTCTTTATATAACCCAGAATTTTCAGTAAATGACTATTCTATTTTCATATAGAATTAGTCTTAAAATTTTTTTTTAATAGTTAGCAAATGTTTTGCAAATTCATTTTGGTGTGCATAGTATACTTTCAATCAACATATACTTTGCATTCTAAACATTTTGCTTTAATGTCTGCCTTCGATTATCATCTTTCCTATAAAGATGCCCTTTCCTAGTTGCCCTGAGTGAAATGTTCTTTTCCTTTTACCCTATGTAAAACCTTCTTTCTAATTAAAGTTACTGTTGATAAAGAAAATAATAATTATAGCCTTCACTAAAGCCCAGGCCCCATGTTGCATTAGGGAGGTTGTAGGATATAGAATAGAAACATCAAGTCCTTCATAGTACTGTTTGTCAGGGACAAATATGTTTGGGGCTTGGATGCTGAAATGGCACCCATCAACTAATTTCTACTTTTCACAGAGGATGTTTTTAAGGGAAACTAACAAGAAGCATCCATGAATATTAATATTCCAATGAGAGAAGAATATTAGAACACTCTAAAATGGAAGGCTAAATTATAAGCAAAACTCATGAAGAAAGGTATAAAATTGCCTTCCTATATGAATTTTAAAAACTACAATGGTTTCTCCTTAATATGACATTATATAAATAGTCACACTTTGTTGAAAGTACTTGCATTTCAAATCATTTCATTTAGTACTTGCAGTGTGAATATATGTAAGTATATGCAAGATTTTTTTGAAGCCTAGATGGGATCATAGAATATGATCACTACCTGTTTTGCTCAATACCCATTGAAGAAAGACCTTTTTGTAATTCTGCCCAAAGGGGGAAAAAAAAAAGATGGATATTTGATGAATTTCCAGATTACCCTCTCATGTTATATTTCTGAGATACAGGGTTAGTAAGTAAACTGGATGCAAAGGTTGCATTCATAATTACCCTTTTGAACAGATGTTCTCTGTCTGTTGAGGCTGGCAAAGATCTGAGCTTGTGGTTTTCTGCATGAGTTCTCTGAGCTCAGGAGAGGCAGAGGGTGGGGTTTTGAGAAGGTGAAAGGAAAAGCAAAAGCAGAAGTCAAATTGTGTGCTTGCCTCTGCAGGAAACTCTTTTCTCCTCAGGCCAACTCCTGTGGTAGGGGCTGCTTTTCACTTTTTTTATTTGTACTTATAGTTGTGTGGTCGTCTATGCTTTATAATGCTCTTAAAGCTCTTTCAAATTCAATATTTCATTTGATCCTTACAACCACCCTGTGAGATAAGTAGAACTCTATTTTCACTTTACGGATGAAGTAACCAAGGCTCAGAGAAGATAAAGCAGAACTAGAACGCAAACAATTTTGCTAAATTTGAATATGGTGTTCTTTCTTTGAACCAAGATAAGTATTAGGTTCCCTTCCTCTCCCTTCACACCATAACTTTCTCACCCCATGATTCTCTCACCCAATGCCAACCTCACCAAGATCAAAAATAGGGGTTTAACATTGACTTTAAAATTAAACATCACCATGCATCTTATACAAAGTTATTATTTTAAAGAGAGAGAGAATAACAACAACAACAACAAAAAAACAGAGGGACAGAAGAAATCCTAAAAATTATAATTTGAGAAAATATTCCTGAAATAAAGGAAGACTCAAAACTGTATCTTGAAAGGAGACATCATATTTCTGGGACATCCAGCACCAAGATGCATGTTATTCAAATTAGTGGACATTAAATTTTAAAAAAATCATTTGGACATCTAGGAACCGCTGTTTCCACAACCAGAACAAAAACAAATATGAATGAAAAAGTTATTTATAAAGGAAAGAAATCACATTTTCATTAGATTTTTTTTGTTGTGATGGTTGATAGTAGAAGATGGTGGAGTAACGTATTTGCCTTTAAAGACTCAAGTTTAAAAAGGAGCCAAGGATTTTATACCCAGCTAAAGCAACTTCCAAACATAAAGGCTACAGACAAACTGTTATGAATATGCAAGGAAGAATTCAAGGAATATTCTTCTCATGAACACTTCCTAAAAACTTTATTTGTAAACATGCTTTACCTAAACAAACTGACCAGAAAGACACCAGCCAAAAAAATCAACCCTATCCTGTGTAGTATACACACATTTAAAGCCGGGAGATTTAGAAAGGCTAAAAATAAAAAGATTGACAAAGATATATCAGGCAATGAAAACATAAAGGAAGCAGGGGTTACAATCTTGTTTCTTGATAAAGTAGAGAACAGGAAGCATTACAAGTGACAAATAAGTTTAAAAGATAAAGGCTAAAATTGCAATGAAGATAAAATTTATGAATAGAGAGTCAACCTTGGAGATTCAAGGAGGAATACATCAAGCTACACAAAGATTAATCCCAAAATGTAAACTATATAACAATCTCTTTTATGAGTACCAATGAAAAAAGTAAAGTACATGGAATATTACTAGTCAGAATCCAATAGCACATCAAAATAATGACATACCATGACTAAGATTTTTTGCAAGAGGGCTCAATATTAAATAAATTGATTGTTAGGGGTGCCTGGATTGCTCAGTTGGTAGAGCATGTGACTCTCAATCTTGGGGGTCGTGAGTTTGAGCCCCATGTTGGGTGTAGAGATTACTTTAAAAAAATAAAAAGTTTAAAAAATTTATTATAATCCATTATATTTATAGAGCTAGGAAGAAAATTCATATGATATCTCACAAATATGTAAAATATTTGAAAAATTTAACACCTATTCACAATAAAAGTACTCAATAAGGTAGAAATGGGTGGCTATTTCCTTAAAGAGAGATGATAGGTAGCTTCTTGATAGATAACTTCTTAATTAATGGATAGAGAAATAGATAGATAGATAGCTTCTTAATTAGTAGAGAAACACCAAAGACTTTTCTGCTAAATCCAAGAACAATTAAAGCATGCTTACTGTAATCATTATTATCTAATAATGTATTAGAGGTATATGCAATTATATAAAAGATATGCAATTATATAAAAGAGAACTAGTTAGCACTCTGGACTCTAAAAGAGAACTAAAAGCAAAAGAATTGGTAAACAAGAAGTAACGACCATCTTTTTTTGCAAATGATTACAAATCTGGAGAAACCAAGAGTCAATGGGAAAACAGAAGCTTTATAAACATGTTATAAAACAAAGCTTAAAAAGAATAGCTTTTATGAATACTACCAAAAGAAGATATGAGACCTTTTTTTTTTTTTTAGAGAGAGAGTGTGAGCGGGGGAGGGGCAGAGGAGCAGAGGGAGAGGAAGAGGGAGAATCCTAAGCAGACTCCCTGCTCAACACAGAGCACATGGGGCTTGATCTCACAATCCTGAGATTTCAACCTCAGCTGAAATCAAGAGTCAGACGCTTAACCGACTGAGCCACCCAGGCACCCCAAACCACCTTTTTTTCTTAGACAGAAAGATTCAGTATTGCAAAGATAATTTTAATTTTATATCAAGAAAAATACCATAATTTCTTTTTCTTCAGCAAGACAAGTTGGTTACAAAGTTTATTTGAAAGGAAAAAGAAGCAAAAATAGCCAGTAAAATCTTGAAAAAGAAGAACAATGACATGGCACATGATATTTGCCCTACTCAGTAGAAGAATATATTAAAACTCTCTATAATTAAAATAATGTGATATTAGCACATGAATAGACAGACCAATGGGACAGACCAAAAACCCAGAAATCAATGTAATTGTCTTTGGATATTCAAGTGCATTGGGATAACTAGATGGCTGTTTGGTGAAAGATAAAACTGAAACTCTCTCTTACATTCAGGATAAATTCCAAATGGATCCCATATTTAGATATTAAAAAGAGAAAATATACAACTACTAGAATAAAACATGGATTATGGTTCTATAATACATGAGAGAGAAAACTTTCCTAATTATGACTAAAAATCCAGAATAATTGTATTACCTTAAAAACCCCACATTTTCTAATAAAAATTTTTATCGAAGTATAATTAACATACACCATTGTATTAGTGTCAGGTGTACAACATAATGATTTGATATTTGTACACTGCAAAGCGGTCACCATAATAAGCCTAGTAAACATCTGTCACCATGCATAGTTCATAGTTAAGGAATTTTTTTTCTTGTGATGAGAATTTGAAGATCTACTCTCTTAGCAACTTTCAAATATATAATAGAGTATTTTTTTTAAAGATTTTATTTGTTTGTCAGATAGATAG
Organism: Phoca vitulina; assembly: GCF_004348235.1. NCBI lineage: Eukaryota > Metazoa > Chordata > Mammalia > Carnivora > Phocidae > Phoca > Phoca vitulina. Next base: position 18,817,713 of record NW_022589730.1, read on the forward strand.
ATAGAGAGAGGACAAATAGGGGGAGTGGCAGGCAGAGGGAGAAGCAGGCTCCCCACTGAGTAAGGAGCCCAATGCGGGACTCGATCCCAGGACCCTGGGATCATGACCTGAACAGAAGGAAGATGCTTAACTGACTGAGCCACCCAGGCATCCCTATTAATAGAACATTATTAACCTTAGTTGCCATGCTGTGCATTACATCCTCATAACTGACTTATTTTATAACTGGAAGGTTTGTATCTTTTGCCCATCTTCATCTACTTTGCCCAGCCCCACAGCCCCTATCCCCAGCTTTCCTGCCTCTGGCAACCACTAATCTGTTCTCTGGTTTCTATGAGCTTGGAAAAAACCCACATTTTCATAGCAAAATTATCATAAGCAAAGTAGAAAGACAACAAACAAATGGAGAAAACCATTTGCAACTGACATCACAGTTTCTTAAATTAGAGAAGAAAAAGACCAAGAACCCTAGCAAAATGAGCTAATGAAATGAAGAAACTACTCAAAGAAAAAAAGATGCAGTGACTCTTGAACTTGTGAAAAGGTATGCAATCTCCCTTCCTCATAATAAGGGAAATGCAAAATAAAATTACATCAAGATATTATCTCTTGGGGCACCTGGGTGGCTTAGTCGGTTAAGTGTCTGCCTTCAGCTCATCATAATTTTAGGGTCCTGGGATCGAGCCCCACATTGGGCCCTCTGCTTAGCAGCGAGTCTGCTTCTCCTTCTCTCCCTCTGTGCTCTCTCTCTCTCAAATAAATAAATAAAATCTTTGAAAAAAAGATATTATCTCTCGTGTCTCAAATTGACAAAATTCCAGAAGTTTGACGACATACTCTATTGGGAAGGCAGTTGGGGGAAAGGCATTTAACTGATGGGAATAACAAAATGGTAACTTTGAAAGGGAATTGGCAATGTCTAGCAAAATTACATACACATAAACTTTGACCTCTGAATCTCAGTTTTAGAAATCTGTCACAAAGGTATGCTGGCAAAAATTGAAGAGATGTATACTATAGACTACTAATTCCAGCATTATTTGTAGTAATAAAAGATTGAAAACAACCCAAATGTCCATCAATAGGGACCAAGTTGAGTAAAACATGGTGCATCCTTGCAGTAGGGTACTATGTAGATCAAAACAGGAATGAGGAATATTTCTAAATTTTGATATATTGTGAATTATTTGAAAAATGGAAGAATTAATATTTTTTTAAAGTTACTAAAAAAGAGGAGTCATAGAAGCTTGACTTACCTGAATATGCATCTTTTTGTAGTTTTGACTTTAGAAACTTGTAAATATTTTATTTAATTATAAAACAAAATTTAAATTTTTAAAAAATATTTTATTTATTCATGAGAGAGAGAGCACAAGCAGGAGTAGGGGAAGAGGGAGAGGGAGAAGCAGGCTCCTCACCAAGCAGGGAGCCTGACAACTTGTGGCTTGGGGCTTGATTCCAGTACTCTAAAATCATGGCCTGAGCCGAAGGCAGACACTTAACCCACTGAGTCACCCAGGTGCCCCAAAACAAAATTTAAAATTCAAAAGCAGTCACTATGGGGCACCTGGGTGGCTCAGTCGTTAAGTGTCTGCCTTCGGCTCGGGTCATGATCCCAGGGTCCTGGGATCGAGCCCCGCATCGGTCTCCCTGCTCAGCAGGGGGCCTGCTTCTCCCTCTCCCACTCCCCCTGCTTGTGTTCCCTCTATCGCCGTCTCTCTCTCTCTGTCACATAAATAAATAAAATCTTTAAAAAAAAAAAGCAGTCACTAAAACATCAGAAGGAAAGTAAACCAAATGAACTATTTTTTCCAGGAAGCAATGTGCCCTGATAGAAAAGACTATTTCTCAGCTTCATTTGTAGATAGCAATAGCCAATGAGCTAGATATATTTGCAAGTCAGTAAGTGAGGCTTCTGGACTATCTCTTTAAAAGATCCAGTTTAGCTATGAGGATTTTTTTTCCCTTGCTCTTTGCCTTCTTCCCTCCTGGAATGTCAGCATGATGGCTGGATCTCTAACAGCCATACTGCAACTTTAGAATGAATGCCATAAATTATTGATGAAGGAAAAGAAAGACAGAAGGAATTTGAATGCTTTGTAAATTTGTGGTTTCACTATCTTAACCCTGGATTACCCAGCTTTGGAATTATTTTTTGTGAAAGAACAAGCTTTTAATTCTTTAAGCCACTATAATTAGGTCTCTGTTACCAGCCTTTGAAGGCAATTCCTAATCAAAACTGCTCTACCTATTTTTTAGCAGTCTGGAGGGATGGCAAGGGTAGGAGTTTTTAGGTGATGCCAAAGTAGTCCTTGTTAAAATAGCTGTGCTGTGCTCTCTCAGAGATATTGTTCTTTATGAGGGTTTTAGCTACACGGTTGGTGGGTGTGGACCATGACCATTAGGGTGCAGTTTGCTCTTCTAATTCCTTGTGTAGCCCTGAGCCTTACTTCCACCTCAGAGAGTCAAACCCACCACATCTTTTCCCATTTCTTCCCACAGGGCATTTCCACAGGTCAGAAGAATGAAAGATATGCATACTGATCCAATTTGCTTCTCACCAGAATGGGGGAATATTAGAGATTTGTGGACTCACTGGTACAATCTCTAGAGGGTGAGAGCAGAGTCAGGAGCTGAACCATGCCTGGCATCTGTTTCACTCCAGAAGCTTCTGCTTCCTACCTTGGCAACTGGTCTTTGACACTTCTTTCATTATGCCCTTTCACCTCTATGAATAATCATGTCCTTATATATTGAAGAGGAGAGATTTTCTAACAGAGTTTTAATGTACTATCTTAACCCAAAAGCCCTTTATAGCTTTTAAAGCTCTATTAAACATTGTAATACAAAAAATTTTTTAAAGATCAATATTGCCTTTATTTTGATTTAGTGTAGAGACACAGGTTAATCTGTAGGACTGAAAAAAATCTAAATTTTAGTGTCTTTTCCACTCGTGTGGCCCCCAAATACAAAATCCCATATAGTTCTTCATGGGACTGATCAGATCTAATATGCAGCCAGGATGTGGTGCTCCAGCTACCTTGGATGTTTATAGCCAGTGTCTCTCTTGAGTGGTCATTCCCCTGCTATCCTGGTCCTTAGATATTTAGAATATCACATTTGTTGTTTTATAAAAAAGGATACCCATAGAGATTGTCAAAGTATGTGTGAGAAAAGAGAATTATTTAGAGGAATCAAGGGATAAAGCCAAGCAAATTCATGTCTTTGCTGCAGGATTTATTAGAGACTTTAATATGCTAAAATACTTCACGGAAGCTCCAACTGAATGGTTTAGTGGGTAACAAGAACTTCACAGATTTATTCAAACTCTGAGTATCTTTGACTGGAGCATCTCTTGGGACTAGTATTCTGAGATAAACTCTGGGAAACACTTCCTTAAACATTTAAATTTTTCAATGAGTTTTGAAGAATGAAGAAAATATGGCAATTATCATTCAGCAGTACAAACGCTAGACACAATATTTAGCTGTGATTTTCTTTCTTTTGCGTATCTTCAATTTTTTCTCCTAGATGGAAGTTTTATTTATATGCAGATTTAGGTTTCAAAATATTCTCTAATATTCAGGAAGACATTGTTTAGTAGGAGAATCTATGCTTTTTTTCCTGACCCTCAAATTTGAAGAGAGCTCTCATATTTGAACTAGGGCTAAATGTATTTTACAAATACACACAGGCACAAATCAAAGACCTTGACACCATCTCTGTATGTGTCAGTCATAAAGATATTGTGAGCTTTGTGTAGAAAGTGAGCATGACATTGATGAAATAATGTTCCTCTTGAAAAATCGGTGAAAATATAATATCAAGAAGGCAGAAGGGAGGATCAGAGCTCTCTGTAAAATGTGGCTAGATTTGTTCAATATCAAACATCTAAATAAGTGCCCCAAAGTTCAATATATCATCAACATCTCCATGATTAGAATTTTTACTGTCATCTCTTTATGTTAAAATGCTCATGACTGTGGACACTTTTCAAAGTCTTCTAATTTCAGGTACTTTTGAAATTTATATTCTAATTTTTATCCCCTTAGGTTTTTTCGGGTTTTTTTGTTGTTTTTTTTAAAGATTTATTTATTTGTTTGAGAGAGAGAGTGCGGGGGGGAGGGGTGGCGCAGAAGGAGAGAGAGAGTCTTAAGCAGACTCTGCACTGAGCAGGGAGCCCGATGCGGTACTTGATCCCATGACCCTGAGATCAAGACCTGAGCTGAAACCAAGAGTCCGATGCTTAACCAACTGTGCCACCCAGGCACCCCTCCCCTTAAGTTTTAAATCCTTTTCCTCAACCTGAAACTCATATATAAACTTACATCCCATTTTCCATGTTTCTGCCTTTCATCCTATTCTATTGGTTGGACATTCCTATCTTGTCAGGGGCAGGACTCTGTTTTGGATCTGAATGTTCTCTTACTCATTTCTGTTTTAGCAACAACTGATTTTGCTGTTTTGTTTGTTTTCCAGGGCTTGTCCTCAGTACCAGGCTCATGGCAACCCAAAAATGTAAGCTACAAAGACACACATGAGATAAACATACCTGACTGGCCCCATCCTAGGCAGAGGCCAAGTTCACCAATTCTGCATGCCCATGAAGCAAATGGACATTTTGCAAGTTGGAGGTTTATAATAATTAGATTTGTAATAATTAGATAAATGCCAGAATATTAACAATGGCAATTTCTTGGTGGTTGCACTGATAAGCCTTTTGTTGTCGTGGTTGTTATATTTTATTCCCAGGACTTAATTATTTTATAGCTGGAAGTTTGTATCTTTTGACCACCTTCAACCATTTTTCCTACTCCCCTCCTTTTTTTTCTTTTTGAATGTTTGCACTTTTCCATGTTTCGTGAAATTTTTGTAAATATTCCTTCATCAGAAAGAAGTCAGTAAATATCACTGGTCTTTATGAAGATGGCACAGCAAGCTTTCTTACCTTTGGAAGGCAGAGGACATGGCCTTTCCCTCTCTCCCTTTTCCACACCTTCCTTGCTGTGTCCCCTGCAGTCTTTCAAAGTGTTGGCAACACTCTCATTTAAATTGTATCCAGTTATTTCTTATCAAGATCCTACAAGGTGTTCTTGGTTCTTTAGGAGGATTAGATGGAGAAGAAGTGCCCAAAATCAATTATTCTCCACATTCCAGGTATTTAATTAATTAATTAATTAATTTATTTATTTATTTGACAGAGAGGGAACACAAGCAGGGAGAGTGGGAGAGGGAGACGCAGGCTCCCTGCTGAGAAGGGAACCTGATGTGGGGCTCGATCCCAGGACCCCAGGATCAGGACCTGAGCTGAAGGCAGACGCTTAACGACTGAGCCACCCAGGCGCCCCCACATTCCAGGTATTTTTAACGCCCCAGGGGAGACATACATGAAATCACTACAGAATATTACACAGCAGTAAAAACATGGACAGAAATGTGTGGTCAATGCTGTAATTGCCTAGGCCTTCAGAAAACATGACCCATCCCTCTCCCAGTGTGTTTTTAGAAACTTTCTTGATGATATAAATTGACTGGGTTGCTTGTTAAACATACAGATTCCTGAGCCCCCGCTCCAAATGGATTCATTCAGAATCTCTAGAGAAGAGGCCTGGGAATCTATACTTCCCAGATGATTCCTGTTATCACAGATGTTGGGGAAAACATGAACGAGAACAACCAGGGAAGGTTTAAGAGTTGCTGGAACATGAGAAAAACATTAAAGGATGGGCAGACATTAGGCAGAAAAGTCAGAGGGCAAGAGTTCTAGGGAAGGCTTCATGGAAGAAACAATGTGAATTTAAGTCCATATCAACAGGAAACGGGAAACTGATACAACCAAATGAGTCCCTTGGCTACTTGCCGAAGGGGTTTTATAGAGGTACTTAACCCTATAGATCAGAGATTTGGGGGGAGGATAAAAGTAATGTGGCCATAAGTGAAATTCTCTCTCTCTCGATCAGGCTCTCTCTCCCCGCCGCCCCATTAGACTAGAGCACGCCATGGTCTAACCTGCAGATCTTTTGAAGATTTATATTTAAACTTGCTACCCAGACTTTGAAATGAATACTGGAGCCAGGAGGGTATCATGTTAAATTCATTTGCAGAACCATGAGAAGCTATCACATACTTTTATCCATTTACATTAAATCCAAACCATCCATCCTCATACAATTTTTCTCTGCCTTCCCTATAGGATTAATATAAATCACGGGAGATAATTTGCAAAGAAGGCTATTTAAAATTGCGGCAGAGCAGTTCATTTGTTGCGATAATTCACTTTGGTGTAAAATTCAATTATTACTGACAAATAAAGGTTAGTAACTTAATCATTATAAAGAACAGACGTCTGGGTGAGGAACGAGTAAATTAGGGGATTCCCAAGCCTTTTAATCTCCACCTCCGCCCCGAGATTCTAGAGGATTTTCAAACCTTGTAAAAGCTTTCTTAAAAAAAATTCTCATCCTTCTTATCCTTGGACAGAATCTCTCCCACCCGTTTATTTTTGAAGTAATAAATGTGTAAATACATGCCATTCGTTTACACACTTGCAGAGCCCTGAAGCATTTTTTAATCCAGCCTAACTATTCAGAAAATTTGGTCTCTATTTTCCCCCTTCTGGCACAGACCAAAGAGAACCCAGCCCATTTGTCGGAGGCCCCGACATCTGCCGATTTGTCAGTTTTGTTTAGTTAAAGTGGATTCACGTTTGTGGGGAAGGGGGCCGTTTAGAGGAACCAGTGTTGAAGCAAATGAGTTCTTTTTCCAGTGTGAACTCCCTGATTTTGCATTAATTGTGATAGGCTCTGTGACTGCCAGGGCCACTTCACCCCAGGATTTGCTGAACTGGGGAGATGTCATAAATCAAGAGGAATACCCACAGGGAGGGTGGGTGTGACAGAGGCCACAGGCCGGGATGGCACACACTTGGGGCCAACGAGGCAGCCCTCTCTTGCCCCTGTTTGTCCTGCACGGAGGCCCGGTTCTGATGAGCCAGCGGAAATTCTAAAGAGCTGGAATTTGTCCTCCTCATTATAGTTTCCCACTTTGGGTAGTTAGTATGCATTTAATTCATTCATATTTGTATTGGAATCCACAGCTCTATCCAGACCCCAAAGGAGTGCTACTAAACAGTTTTCACAGCTCAGCACTTTTTTGCACTAAGGAAGAAAGCTGGACAACCAGTTTATAAAATGCTGACAGAAATACACAGTAATTTAGAGAGCTTCTATGTGCAGTCTCCAAGATTAACTGCCCTACATCTCCTATTATTGTTTCAACTCATCCTTCCGAAATGGTTTCCACATAGAGGAAAGCTATAAAGGTATGGTGAGCAATGAAGTATTTGCAAGCCGAATAAGAATGGCGATAAACCTTTTAAAACTTGTATCTATGGAGCGGGCACTTCAGAAAGTAAATAGGTATAATAACACATCTATGGGGTTCCCCTTCACTGCCCATCTTTACGTGTATTTCCTTTCAAAGCGAAGAAAGCCCGACTAGGTAGCTGGCCTTTAAGCCGTCAATTAATTGAACAAAGATTTCTAAATTGTTCAATTGGTTTCATAAGGAAGTGTACAATGAAATAATAAAGTAAAACAAATGATATAAAGCAGAGCCACTAATTAGCTCTACATGATTGATATAGCTTTGGACCAGGCATTTGATCTCAAACAAAATGCAGTTCCTTGTTAAGAGGATTTTTAATTGATGTGCAGAGAGGTATTAGATGATGTTGGAAAATAATTACTCCAAAGCTATTCATGCATTTGGCTGAACATAACAAATGAAGTTTGGGCACTGGATCTGGCGAAGTGGACACGTGCTAATTAATAATGAGAAGAACAAGCATCTTCCAGGCATTTTTAACCCAGTATTTGCTAGGAGATTGCTGAGCAATTATATGCCATAATGAGGTTGTCATATAAACAAGATTAACATTACTCAGATGTCAGATGAGATTTCAAATTCATGCAACCCATATGTATTTTCCGGTTGTTATAGATTGTAACGTAGAGCCAACCAATCAAGGTTGCTGCTCAAAGTTCAGGTATGATTAAGGAAACATCATAATGAGATAGCAAATCTTTTCTATCTTCTGACGGACAAATTAAGACTGTCCTCTCAGAATAAATAAGCAGATTCACTTGAGCTCATGTCAAAGCACCAATATATATATATATATATATATATATATAAAAGAACTTTTCTCAAAGATATGAATATTGACTAGGGTAAATATGCTCTTCATCTCTAAAAACTTGATGAGCATATGCACCGAGTTACACATAATTTGTTAAATCTTACAAGAACATTAAATTAGCATTTGGTTGGGCTCGGCCAAATTCTTTGCTCAGAAAAATGTGTGCATGTTGACATGAAATTAGAGGGACTTCTGGGTGAATATCTGAAGGCGGAATTTGTCTTTCTTTGTTTTATAGAATGCTGTTTTCCACCCCCGCTCTCTTCCCCCCCCCCACAAATGGTAGAAGATAAAGCTAACTTAGGATATGTCTTCATAGTCAAAATGTAGCACTGATTCGAGTATTTAGATAACTTACAACTGCAATAAGGAAAGCTTGAGGTTAGTATGAGCTGAAAGTCCTGAATAATTGCTTAATAGCTCAACTCACTTTTGCAGTACATAAATGTGGTTCGAGGGACCAATTTAATAGCTGCCTTTTATTTTGATGAATTTATTTATTAATTTATGTTTGACTATAGTTGACACCCAGTGTTGCCTTAGTTTCAGGTGCGTAACTGTAGTGATTTGACAAGTTTATACGTTATGAGTAGCTGCCTTTTTAAAAGGTTCATTTTACTCAATTATTCTCCACAGATTCTTAAGGTACTGAAAATTTGAAGTGTTCCCGTTTGATGGTGGTATACATGAATTTAAAACTTTCTAATGTCTTGCCAGACACTGTGTGTGTGAGTTTATGTGTAGACTGTGCATGTTTGTGTGTGTGTGTGGTGGGAGGATGTGTGGATAGAGAGGGAGAGGGGTCAGAGTTAGAGCAGGGAGGAATTCCAGACTACGAACTACTTTCTTAGTTTCTTCATGACGCTTTACAGCTCATCCTAGTTCCTACACATTTGTCTTTACCTCTTCATTGATGTGTGTGTGTGTGTATGTGTGTGTTTATTTACAAAGGCTCTTTGTCTAAAAAAAAAAATAGGTTTTAAGGCACTCTCTTCTGTGCATATCCTTTGTTAAAGTTATCCTTGATTATCTTGATTAGTAAGATTTATTTCTTTGCTAATCAATATTTGATTTTTCAAAACCTTATAAATTAATTTTCCAGCAGGAAACCTCATACAATGGAGCAGGGCCTGCTGCAGGATGCTCAGTGCCCTGATCATGTCTTACTTCAGTCCTGATCCCCGTTTTCGTGGGTAAATGCAGCACAAACGCAGAGACTGGAAGACAAAGGCCCTTTAGCCCAGGGGTCTCGGTGCTCCCTGGGACCATAGAGCCGACATGAACAGGGTATGTTAGCACCCCACAGGAAGCTGCCCTCTTGTCTGAATGGGCTCGGACGTAGACTCCATCACTGTGGCCTGCAGGATCTGCAGGACTCGGATGCATGAATGAGAAGGTGAAGGAATTCTGGTGGGAAAAGGGTGCTTCTTTCCCGAAATAAATGGAAGAAGCATTTATAATGAAGAAATGAATGAAGGAGCGCCTTTGCTGCCCAGTTCTGTGGAGACAGAAATAGGAGTGAAGGAGTGGAATGTGAAACCCAAGGAGTGAGCTGGCCTCCACCCAAAGGACAGGTCGCTGGTTTTGATCTGTGAACTTGGAGATTTCTGAGTAGAGCTTGAGAAGACACCCTCCTCTTGGGGTAAGCACTGAACCATCTGAATAAATACTGTAGAGCAAAAATGAACAAACAAAAAAGCCCCTGGAATCCAAGTGAAAGCCTGGGTCTATCTTAAATATGACCGTTGATTGTCTCATAATACCGACTGGGAGAAATGCTGTGGACATTTAAAGACTCTTCTGTATTTGAAGTCTAAGTAATTATGCAGATTATTATCCTGTATAATGTTAAGTAAAAGAAGAGTTATTGACAATGTAATTACAAATTACGACCATGTTAAATAATATGAATAGAAATGAGACTGGAAGGCAATAAACCAGAATGCCAATATCAGTTTTATGAGAGTAGTGAGATTATGGGTCATTTACCCCTTCTTTTCCAAATTGCCTGTAAATTTTTAAAATTATTTTTATAATGAACACATGTAAAAAAAAAAAAAAAAAAGAATTTACTACACTAACTTATGCCAGAGCAAAACCGAGCAGGCTTCTAGCAGCGTGGTTGGTGATTCTCATTGTTCTGTGTAACTGGAAACTCCAAGCTGACTGAGAGCGTTCAACCACTTCTACGGTTGCAAAGAACGTCAAAGTGAGTTGTCATCCCCATTTTTGAGAGCAGTTCCTGTCACTGCAGCTGTTGGATGAGAAGTGCCCAGATCCGTTTCGACACCCCCCCACGGAGCACAGGAGCCTAACTGGCCACCAGACCTGGGCAAGAGCTGGTCCTGGCGGCTGTGGCCGGCACTGCAGAATGGGCCCGAAGATGTAAAGAAAATCATTAGCAGGTGAGTATCTTTCCTCTGTGCAAGGAACATCACAAGCCTAAGTATCCTTCCTTTGTGCGAGAAAGCTCTAGGAAAATGGAGTTTCTTTCTGCCATTTATTTTATATCAGAGTTTAAACTGCTACACAGTCAGTGGGTTTCAAAGTGTGGTCCTGGCCTAGCAGCAGCAGCATCACCCGGGAACTTGTTAGAAACGCAGAATCTGGGCGCCTGGGTGGCTCAGTCGTTAAGCATCTGCCTTTGGCTCAGGTCATGATCCCAGGGTCCTGGGATCGAGTCCTGCATCGGGCTCCCTGCTCAGTGGGGAGCCTGCTTCTCCCTCTGCCCTTCACCCCGCTTGTGTTCTCTCTCTCAAATAAATAAATAAAATCTTAAAAAAAAAAAAAAAGGAAACGCAATGAATCTGAAATTCTGGGAGTGGGACTCAACAATCTGTTTTTGTAAGACATCCAAGGGATTCTGGATTCTGCTTGCTAAAATTTGACAACCATTGACATGACTATGATGGCAAAGGGGGTAACTTTTGAATCAGCTGTAGATTTAGATCCTGGTTCTATCACCAGTTGGGTGAACTTGAGTGCAAGAGGGGAGTGAATGGGAGCAAGACATCGAATTTCAATGGGGCGCCTGGGTGGCTCAGTCGTTAAGCCTCTGCCTTCGGCTCAGATCATGATCCCAGGGTCCTGGGATCGAGCCCTGCATTGGGCTCCCTGCTCCGCGGGGGGGTCTGCTTCTCCCTCTCCCACTCCCCCTGCATGTGTTCCCTCTCGCTGTGTCTCTCTCTGTCAAATAAATAAATGAAATCTTTAAAAAAAAAAAGACATCGAATTTCAAGAATATCCAAGGGCCTTGTCATTGAATATGAAAAGCCCAAATAAAGAATTATTTTGAATTTTATTTCCTGTTAATGGAGTATATTTCTTTGATCACTCTTAGACTAGACTACTTGGGAGATAGCTTTGTAAGTTTTATATTTACAAAAAGCTTCACAAATGAAGAGTTGTGGAGTATATATTTTATGGTTTCCCACAAGTAATTGTGTTCCAACCACACAGGAGCCCTAGAAAGAGAAAAACTCCACATGTAAAATAGTTCCTAAAAGAAAACAGGAAAACAGAAGAAAAGAAGACCTGGCCTTGGGATCTATCAGAAATGTAAGTAATCATCTGGGAATGGAAAGATTCCTGTGTCCTCACAACTATTCACCAATCAACTGAGAAGTGAAAATTTTAAACTGTGATTTTTTTTTAAACTCTTTATCCATACATAGCTTTTGCCTGAGCCTCCACTGGGTAGAGGGAACCCAGTGTAAAATAAAAATGTAAGCACCCTTGTTCAAAAAGTAGAAAAAATGTCCATTGAAAGTACTAATATATAAATTTTTTTCATTTCTTCTGTCCTTTGTGTCTCAACTTGTCAATGAATTTTTGTCATTTAATGTTATTCTAAGTCAAGAAAAATTAAAATATATATTATGAACATGAATTTTCTTATTCATCTTTAGATTGTATAGTGTCTTTTTTTAAATGCAAATATCATAACATTTGGCTCGCACGTGGAATCACTGAATTTATAGAATTTTGTTTTCCGTAGCTTGTCCCTGCAAGGTGCCTCAAGCTGACTAGAAAGACAAAAGCAAGCTAGATGCACAACTGTTGGAAGGAGGGAGAGGGTCTCCTAAGGCACAGAGCTAGCCTGGGGAAGCGCTCCCTCCTGCAATGGATACTCTTGGGGCGATTGCAGACTTTATAGGCACCTGGGGGATCCTTGCCTTGAAAGTCAGAGAAACTGAGTACACTCAAGCCAGACAACTGCTGGACTCCCCTCTCCTGCCATGGACAGGATTTATAAGCTGGGCCCCACCAGAGTGGGAAGATAAGCCAGGCATCTCCCTTCCCCATAGACTCACTGCCCCAATCCATGGCAGATGGTGACCTCCAAACCCAAGGGTGCACTAAGTACCAGAATGGGGATGAGCAAAATTCTCATCCCTGCTGAGCTGCCCACAGCAGGTGCTATGACCTCGTCATGCCCAACCCTGACTCTTCGAGGGAACCCTGGGTGTTGAGATGTCCAGAAGTGGGTGGATGACAATACTCTCACCTTCCAGGAGGTGGGGAGAGTAAACCCAAGTAGGGCGGGGTGCAGCAGGAGGTGGGGCCAATGCCGGCAGACTGGAGGATGTGGGACAGCCTGTGTGTTGGTGCTCCACTTTCCCCTCCATGCTCCCTCCTGTCCGTCCCCCAAGCTCCACTATCCTAGGGGACTTTGCTTACAAAGTGTATTCAAACATAAAATTATGAGTTTCAAGGCAGCAACTATAGAGCTTAAATCCCAAGCATGGAGCTCTTCGGAACACAGGGTCCTGGGTGAGTACAGTGTTGCTGGCCCTGAGTAAGGAATGTGGTGAGCTCCCAGATGAACCAGGTGGCAAGATGCCTTGGAGAAGATGACTCTACCTTTGTCATTTGTATTTGGAATCTCTTCTCTATTTGGGAAGGATTAGAGACTTAGAAAATGAGTTCTTGCTTAATTAAATTAAACGCAGCCTAAAAATTTGTTCAAGGATCCTGTTTTTTTTTTTTAAGATGTTACTTTTTTATTTGAGAGAGGGAGAGAGAGTGCACAAGCAGGGGGAGGGGCAGAGGGAGAAGCAGGCTTCCCGCTGAGCAGAGAGCCCGACGCGGGGCTCAATCCCAGGACCCTGGAATCATGACCTGAGCCAAAGGCAGACGCTTAGCCGACTGAGCCACTCAGGTGCTCCTGTTCAAGGATCTTATTAAAACAATTTACTGTGCTGCCCCATCAGATCAAAGACATTGTTTAGAACCAAGGGTTCTGAATTATGGAACTTTTCATGTCCTCTGTGGTGCATAAGAATGCAATTTCTAACTGATATAAAAAAACATTTGAATGTTTTTTTAGTTTGGTATCAAACTCAAAATTTTAGTGATTTAGTAAGCACAAACCCTTATGATTTAAGAAAATATAGATACTCAATTCCATTAGGAGTGTGGCAACTGAATTTTACACTTTGCACTCATTTCTCATTGCCCATCTTCCTTGGAATGGATGGGATCACCAACTGTGTGTGTATCTCTGTGTGTGCGTGTGTGTAACTTTGAAGTAGATTTTTTTTGAAGATATTCACAGTCACACATCTGAAACTTGTTTTAAGCTTTTCTGTCTGCCTTTGGAGAACCACCTTTAGGGCTTGGAGTGGTCCACAGCATCTAGTCAGTGCCACTAATATTGTGGAATGAAGTGTTGTGAGGTCATTGGATTGGCAGGGGTCAGTCTATCGAGGCTCCCCAAGGAGACATTGCAGGGATCCGAGACCATCTTGACATTTCTGGCTCTGTGGACAAACTTAGGCCAACAGTTGGGTTATAATCTTTTTAATGAAGCAGCTAAAATCAAAGCCAGGTGCTTCCTTCAGTGACTCAAACCTGGAGTCAGAAGTTAGATGTACAAAGATCAAAGCCCAAACTGTCATAGAGGATGTTAAGTTGGGAGCAGGACCTGGGAGCCTTCCATTTTGATTTAAATTGTTGTCAACATTCCCTCCAACCCCTTCCTTTTTTTTCTTCTTTTTTGCAGGTGCTTCATCTGTGCAAGTGAATTCAATATTTCCAGACTTCTCAAATTCCTCACTGGCAGCAATATCATGTTAGTGTAAAGTCTATTCAATGACTCAAAAAGTCAAACATTTTCCCCAGGACTTTTGATGATAGAGATTAATTCATGTTGCCAAATGCTATACTTGTAATTGACTGGTTCCCTAAGCTGACTCCTACTTAGCAATTACACTTGTAAGTATAATTATACTTTGGTATAAGTTTGATTAAACTACTTTTGAAATACTTAAGCACATTTTAAATAAGAGGCTATATGTCATCGATGGTTATCGATGAAAAATTCATGCACGCATAACAATTTCTGATTCTGTGGACCTTTCCTGGGGAAAAAAAATACCATTTGAGTGCTGCTATGTGCTAGGAAGATTGCAAATGATCTCCTCTGTACCCCTCACTGCAGCCCTCCGAGAGATGTTCTATTACTGCCCCCCAATTCCCAGAAGTGCAAAAAGTTGACCTAGTTATCTGGGGTCACATAGGTAATGGGAAGCGGAGGGAAGGCGTAAACAGTAGTCCTTGGAACCCCAAAACTCCGGCTATTGTCACCGTGCTCTCTCCCTTAGTGTCTCACTTTTCCCAAAAGAACCAGCTTTGTGCTTCCCTTTTCACCAAGAAAAAGATTCCTTCCCTCCTCCACCCTCCATGCGCCCTGGGGCAATATTCTCCCTTTAGGAGATTTTTCAAACTCTTCCAGACCCCTGGACCATCCCTCCCCTTCACATTCTTGGTGACTTCTCCTTTCTATTACAATATCTCTTAGGAAGAAATGTCGGGAGAGAGCCCGGAGGATTATATTCACTGCCAACTAATCTTCTCTCTCCTCCAGGCTCCTTCTTCCTTTCTCTTCAGTGAGTCATTACTTTGAATAAATATCTTCTTCGCTGAGCAAGGTTTCAGCAGCCATTTTTACAGCCTTACTTTTTTTTTTTTTTTTTTAACACAACGAGGCTCTTTTCTTTCTGGATGTATTTAGGCTTATTGTGAACAGCAGGAAACAATGCTAGAATCCTGGATTCTAGGATTTTGTCTGGACAAAATAGCTAGTGCCTAAAGAAAGAGCCTTCCAGAAGGCTCTAAAGGTAAGCCTCCCATAGGTATCTTTACATGGTTGTTTAAAGTGTGTTCTCACCTATTGCCTCCTTTTGTTCTCCAACAACAGGGTGAAATAACCCGAGTGGGTGATTATCACTTCCGTTTCCCAGATTCAAGGCACCACAACCCAAGTTTTAGAAAATTGGTGGCAGGCAGGTGTAGAACCCAGTTCTTCACTGGCAAGACCCTGTTCTAGCCATGGACTCTGCCACCTCTCTCCAGGAAGGACCTGCAGGGACCCTTCCCCGGGCCCCGGGGCCCCTGCTCTCTCCAGCCAGGCTTTGATCTGTTCTTCTCTGGACTTTCTCAGCCACATGCCTCTTTGATATAAAAGGAAAGTGAGAAAAATAAATGTGCAGCAAAAACAAATTGTACAAGTCTGAGGAAGCGTTTCTATCAATATTTGGGTCTCTTGTTTAATTATTTTTTTAATGTTTGTGCAGTTGTCTATGTGTCTTTTTGTTGTGAGCCTATATCAATATTTTTTGTTTTGGAGAGCAAATTCCTAGAGAGAGAGAGAGAGTTGTGGCTATTTTTCTTTTCCAGCTTTCCACAAAACTCCCAAACTATGTGAATTTTTTTTTATGTCAAATTTTCTCACCCGACCACCCCCTCCCAATTTTGTTCTAATTCTTTTAGAAAAAATAAATTATTTGATTCTAGGAAGTATTTATTTAAGCCTTTTTTTTTTGGAAAATTTTCAGCTGGTTCTGGTTCTGAACATGAGCAACACTGACTCATCAGCATTTGGTTCTGTTCTTCATACCAAGAGAAATCGAGAATTATAAACTTAAAGCTAGACCTAAGGAGTTAGCATTGGTTTAAAAACATGACTTTACCTGTAACATATTTGAGTGTGGGTCTTTGTTCCCTGGATATATCTGACCTTTAACCATGAAGGATGACAGAGCAGAGAGGATACAGTGCTTAGGGAGCCCCTTGAAAGCACAAATAAATGATATATTTACAATATAAAATGTATTCTATTAAGCTTGACAGTTTTCACCAAGTGGGACAGAG
Organism: Phoca vitulina; assembly: GCF_004348235.1. Classification (NCBI taxonomy): domain Eukaryota; kingdom Metazoa; phylum Chordata; class Mammalia; order Carnivora; family Phocidae; genus Phoca; species Phoca vitulina. Next base: position 18,834,067 of record NW_022589730.1, read on the forward strand.
AGCTTCCCTTCATTCCACACCCTTCCAGGGACCGCCATCTATACTTGTTTCCTCTGACTTTTAGAAAAGACAATATCCAGTGACCTGCCTATAGGACATCGATCAAAAAGGAGAGAAATATGGTGGTCCAAATACTTGGTCTCCACGATGCCAAATAGCTGGATGTTCGTGGTCTAAACAGATTGGAAATGGTTTCTTTGTGGCCATAGTCTGAGCCTAGCTGTGGTTGTATTTGGAGTGTCCATTTGTTTATGCAGCCCTGTGAGTTAGAATGCAGATTCCAACTTAATTTTTTTCTAAACTCACGGAAGCCCCCCGGAGTGGGTGTGCCCTCCACCTGCAGCGAGATTCTGGGCTCACCCAGGGTGGGGCTTGTTTGGTAAATGACTGTTCTCTGAGAACTCCATGCCCACCCAGTGCCCTGATAGAAAGGCTCTGGGGACAAATAGGTTGCCAAGCCTTCTCAAGCGGAGGGCACAAAATACTTGAAAAGGAGGAAGCTTGCCAGATTAGCCCAAGGCTTCAGCTGGAGCTACCAACTTCTCAGGGACCAGGGAAGAAGGGACATCGTCTGGGGGAGGAGTGAGAGAACGTGCTCCTGTACATCACTTCCGTGTCTGAGAAGCAACTGAGCTTCTGATGGGGGAGAGGAACCTCAAGGGTGGCCAGTCCCTGATCAGCCCTGTCCCGATGAAACTGTGATTTCTGCAGAAGTAGCCAGCCAGATTAGAGTGGATTGCCCACTGCTTCCCACTAACATCTTTGGTGCTGACCAAAGCAGGAGTGACCAAGAAAAGCCAGTTGTCTTCTACTTTCCTCCTTCTTTCCCTCTTTGCCCTTCCCTCTCTTCCTATAGCCTTGCGTTCTTGCTTCATTCAAACATTTATTGAGTAAACCTATGTGCCAGGGGCTGGATAGACAGACCAACACATATCATGCAATAAACAGAGGTGCATATGCAGTGGGACGGGGACTTACAGTGGGTAACCAATTCTGAGCAAGTTAATTGGGCCTTACTGGGAAAATTTCCACCTGGAAAGGGGTAGTGGCATCCTTAGTGGTGGGAGCACCTACTCCAAGGCTCAGACACTTGAACAGGCATAGACTGATCAGTAGTCCTGATTCCTTTGGTAGTAAATAACAGAATTCCACTTAAACCATCTGGGATAAAAAAAAAAAAAAAAGAAGTGTAGATTTATTATTGGGACATGGCAGGGAGGGCATGAGTATTTATCATCTCAAAAATACCTCTTAGATCTGCCTCAACCTTCACCTTCACTGTCAGCACCTTAGTCCAAAGGGCAGGCTATCCCAGAGGACCCCTGCAGAGGCCTCGTCCTTCCTTTTTTCTTACCCCAATATAATGCCTGCTCCATTTGGCAGCCTCTAAGGTTCTTGTATTTATTTATTTTTTAATTTTTAAATTTTTTTTAAAGATTTTATTTATTTATTTGACAGAGAGAGAGAGTTAGTGAGAGCAGGAACACAAGCAGGGGGAGTGGGAGAGGGAGAAGCAGGCTTCCCACGGAGCAGGGAACCCGATGTGGGGCTCGATCCCAGGACCCCGGGATCATGACCTGAGCCCCCCAGGCGCCCCTCTAGGGTTCTTTTAAATTGCAAATTAGATCTCAACTCTTCCCTCAGATCACTGGCTTCCCATGGCACAGAAAACAGTCCAAATCCAACATGGCCAGCAAAACCAGGATTCCTGGCTCTGCCACTGTCCTGTCCGATCTCTGCTGGACCAAACCCTTCCCAATCTCAAAATCTCCAACCCCACTCCTCTACACCTCACCGCACCCACTCATCCTTCCAGTCTGGGTGTAAATGTCACTTTTCAGACTTTTCTGCCTCCCAGAACCCCCAGTCTAAATCAAGTCACGCCTCTCCTCTCATAACACACTGTGCTTTTCTTTCCTAGAACGTATCATACCTTGCGATCACATATATTTATGTGTTAGTCTGTGTAATGTCCATTGTTCCTGCTTGACTGTAAGCTCCCTGGGGGCATTCAGTGGAAATCTATGGCAAAGAATCAGGGAAGTGTTTCTTTTGTCAATGTTTCTCAGTCCATTTACAGAGCGAATTTTCCCATCTTCACGGGGTTTCCCACATGTTTTGCGGCGTTCAACTTTTTGTAGAGAAAGGATCAGATCATGAACAACTTCATTGTTTGGTTACATGTATTTATCAAAACTATAAATGTGGGGCCTGCCAAACAGTCCACATCTATAATAAGAAGACATGAGAATTAATTTGAAGCAAATGAGTCAATTATTTGTTAATTCAGTCTTCTCTAGATGTTTCTGGAATGTGTATCTTTGGGAAGAGAAGGCAGTTTTTGACTTCAGTATACATTTGCTTGGCAATCCACAAACATTTTTTAGAAAAGATTTGTTTATTTATTTTGACAGTGAGAGAGAGAGAGAGAGAGCAAGCAAGCAGGGGGAGGAGCAGAGGGAGAGAGAGAATCTCAAGCAGACTCTGCACTGAGTGTGGAGCCCAACACAGGGCTCACCAGCATGACCCTGAGAACAGGACCTGAACAGAAATCAAGAGTTGGACTCTTAACCGACTGAGCCACCCAGGCGCCCCAGCAATCCATAAACATTTTAAAAAGTGAAGAAATAGGGGTGCCTGGGTGGCGCAGTTGGTTAAGTGACTGACGCTTGGTTTCGGCTCAGGTCATAATCTCAGGGTCATGAGATTGAGCCCTGCCTCAGCATCAGCTTTCAGTGGGGAGTCTGCTTAAGACTTTCTCTCCTTCTCCCTCTGCCCGTCCCCGTTGCATGCTCTCTCTCTCTCTCTCTTTCTTTCTCTCTCTCAAATAAATAAGTAAATCTTAAAAAAAAAAAAAAGTGAAGAAACAAATCTCACAAACCTGTAATCATCAAGGCCTTGACTTTGACCACAATCACGTCTACACTGTTTTTCCCTCCAGGCTGGTTTATTGTAGTTCCTTCTATGGACATCTCCCCTGATGGTCATTTCATTGATTAGTATCTGCAATTGAATTGATAGGAAGCATAAAATTAATGAAAAATCTTTTGGAAATTCCACCTCCCAAGCCTCGTAAACAGATGTGGTAACGTCCTAAATAGAATACTCAGGTGTGTTGAGAACTAAGAGTGTGGGCTCTGTAGTTGGAGGGCAGGTGTTCAATTGTTAACAACCATAGCACCTGGGGAAGTCATAGGACCCTGGTAAACTGGGGGCAATAATAAGATCTAACACAGGGTAACTGACAATTAAGTGAGTTTAAAAATGCAAGGTACTTACAACAGTGCCTAGCACATAACTAATCATTCAATAGAAGATTCTCTCTCTGTTCTCTTTATTTCTTCATTTTCAAACTCTACCAGGTTTTACAGTTCTCTCCCAAATCAGCTAAGTGAAAACAAGTAAGTATATGTTTTCAGACTATAGAAATACATATTCAATCAAGATGTAATTTCCTTGAAATTTGTCATTATTGTTACCAAGAAGTATTTTGACACAAGGATTTTCATAAATGTACCCTTGGAGGCACAGTTTTAAGTTTTATTTTTACTTTAATTGTTGTATATGATAGAAGTAAGATTCCATGTGTATTATTAAAAATACCTGTGGAATACATACAGTGGAATATTATTCTGCCTTAAAAAGGAAAGCAATTCTGCTACATGTTAACCAAGGAGGAATATTGAGGATGTTATGCTCAGTGAAAAAAGCCAGTTACAAAAGGACAAATAATAGCATCTGTTTACAAGACATCGTAGAAGAGGAAAAATATTTTTCCCTCTACTCTTTCAAATTCCTAGCCAGGGGCCCTATAACAAAAGACAAATTGACAAGACAAAAGCATATCGATTTATTAAATATGTTTTGGGTGACACAAGAGCCATCATAAGGAAACAAGGACCCAAAGAAGCAGTGAAACCTGAGTGTTTTTAGACCAGCTTTGATGAGGATGGAGAGTCATGGAAAAATGTGATAGGACAATGGGATAGGTAGGAGCTAATTATAGGGAAGTGGGACAGCAGCAATGCCTGTTTGTTCAGACTCCTTTCGGTGTCCCTCTGTCTTGGTGGTCAGGATGCTCCTTTCCTCCAGGTACCCAGAGGGCACCTCTCACACGAGGGTCTCTAACCTACTTCAGGGGAAGGTCAGAGAGTCCTTCCTGCACCTGCTGTTTCTCAAATTCCTTTAGCTGAAAATATTCAATGTGCCAAGGGGCTTTATTTTGGGGTAGTATGTCCTGAACTCTGCCAAGCTACCACGAGTAGTCACATTCATAGACACGGAAAGTAGAATGGTGATTTCCAGGGGCCGCGTGGAGAGAGAGAAATGGGGAGTCGTTGTTAAATGCACACAGAGCTTTAGTTTGGGAAGTTGTGAAGGTTCTGAGATGGATGGTGGTGCTGGTGGCACAATGGGAATGTACTTAATGCCGCTGAGCTGTGCATTTAAAATGGTTAACATGGGAAATTTTATGTATATCCTATCATCGTTCAGTTTTTAAAAATTTTTTTTAGATAGAGCATGCACATGAGCTGGGGGGAGGAGCAGAGGATGAGGGAGAGAGAGAATCTTAAGCAGGCTCCATGCCCATTGTGGAGCCCAATGAAGGGCTTGATCTCATGACCCTGAGATCATGACCTGAGCCAAAATCCAGAGTCGGACACTTAACTGACTGAGCCACCCAGGCGCTCCATAGTTTAGATTTTAAAAAAAATATTATGGTAATAATATTACCATACAAAGTAAAAATCAAAGTTTCCTTTAATTTGCTCCCTCCATTCCTTAAATTTCTTTAGTCTCACTCTCCTCTTAAGGAATAATTCAAGTAATAGTTTGCTTTACTTTATTTAGTTAATATATCTTGGAGCTTTTAAAAATGGCTGTAAATAGTATTCTACATAAAGCATGATATTTTTAAATTAAGTTTTTTTATTTCAATTCCAGTATAGTTAACATACAGTGTTATATTAGTTTCAGGTGTACAATATGGTGGGTAATTCAAAACTTCCATGCATCACCTGATGCTCATTAAGATGAGTGTACTCTAAATCCTCATCATCCCCACCCACTTTCCCTCTGGTAACCATCAGTTTGTTCTCTATAGTTAAGAGTCTGTTTCATGAATTGTCTCTCTTTCTCTCTCTCTTTTCCCCCTTTGCTCATTTGTTTTGTTTCTTAAATTCCACATATGCATGAAATCATATGGTATTTGTCTTTCTCTGACTGGCTTACTTTGCTTAGCATAATACGCTCTAGCTCCATCCATTTCATTGCAAATGGCAAGATTTCATTCTTTTATAGCTGAGTAATATCCCCATTGTATATATACACCACATCTTCCTTATCCACTCATCAGTCAGTGGACACTAGGGCTGCTTCCATCATTTGGCTATTGTAAATAATGCTGCAATAAACAGAGGGCTGTTTGTATCTCTTACCTAAAGCATCATTTCTTTAACCATTTATTTCACTTTTGATGGCATTGAGATTATTTCTAATTTTCCATCATTGCAAAATACCACAGTGCATTGTGATGAATCTCTGAGCAAGTATGTGATTTTTCTGTAGTATAGATTCCTAGCAGTTGACTTGCTGGATCAAAAGCCAAACACATTTCAAACTATGAAAGGTGATGCAAAATGTCCTTAAAAACACTATCCATTTGTATCCACACTATATAAGTGCAGCCCACATCTGACAACACTGGGTGTTTTTAATCTTTAACATTTTTGTTGATCCGATGGGTGGAAATAGTATAATTGTTCTTCTAATTATAAAGTCACTCAGTGCTAGTGTAGTGATCATATTTTCGAATATTTATTAGATTTACCTTTTTCCTGTACATTCTTTAGTCTGTTTTTTGTTTTTCCCCTATTGCTTGCCTCTTCCTTATTGATTTATTGTAATTCTTTGTATCTTAAGGATGCAAAGTATTTGTCTATTATAGGGTTCACATATATTTTCTTCTATTCTGCTGCTATGTTAACTTTGCTTATCAAGTTTTCTGTTTAAAAATTTATATTGAGTTGCAGAGTCAAATCTGTTAGTGATCTGGGTATTGTTTTTTGTTTTTTTTAGGAATTCTTCATTGTCCCTTTATAATTTATATAGTTTGTTTTAATGCTATTTAAATATTTTATTAACTTGTATATTTGCATATATATATAAGATAGTCTCCAATAACTGTATAATCCCTTCAATTTCTCCCCTTAGTAAGCTGCTTTAAATTTGGTGTTACCATGTGCTCAAAAAAGGATCATTCAGAATAGTCTTCAATTTGGACTTTTCTCCATTTAGGATCTGCATCTGCATTTCCCCCTTGAGTGTCTATTTCACTAAGTACCTATTGAAATAACCTTCTGTGGCATGTTCATTTCTTCTCTTGCTACTTGAGGGTGTGTTTGTGCTTTTTGTGTTTGTTTTTATTTTTAGAAATCATTCGGGGGGGCGGGGAAAGGTGCCGCATTATCCTAGCAGATACCAGAAGAACAAAGTGTTTCTAAAACCAGCCTTTGCGCTGGTGACTGCTTTGTGAAGAAATTTCATAACCAAAGGCCCGTTAACGGGACTGATTATTTAAGACAACTGTGGTTCCTGTGTAGATTTCTCGTGCAATGTGTGAACCACACTACTAATTTACTCTTTGACCAAATGCTCCTCTTCCGTAATATGCTGTACTCCCCTAAAGCTTGGGAGAACAGCTTTAAGCTTCTCACTTCTTTAGTAAAGAACTTCTCAGTTGATTTCAAGTGAAATGCCAACAGTCTCACTTTTTTTCAAACACACTTCACAGCCATGGCTGTGTATCCACTTTAAAAGTGTATGTTTTGTGGGTGGGGGTGCGGTGCGCTTGGAGCAGTTGTCAGATGTTTTATTTTTGGAAAATTTCAAATAACATTTTGGAAGATAATTAAGGGTTGCTCAAGTTTCCTTCAGAATTAAAAAAAAAAAAAAGGTATGTTTTACCTCCTTTGTGCATTTTTGCACTCAATACTTCACTTGTCACCTCCTCCTCTATTTTATAAATCTTTTAATTAATGGTGTTTATTCTCCTCTCAGTCTGGTCTGAGTCGTGTTTTTATGATCATATTATTAGGAAGTGATAACATGTGTGGATTTTTTTCTGTATCTGGGCTTGCCAATCACTATGGAAACAAGCAAATATTTACATAGCCCAGATACTGATTAATACCTACCGGTTATTTTGACATTATAAAGTTACTGTTTGAATGTAAAGAATTTCTCCTGAATAGTAACGTAGTCTATTCTAATTTATTTACATTTGTAATTTTCCCATCAGAAATTAGTCCAGTAACTATTGCTCCATCAAATTAAAACCATTTCTGAAAGAGTTGGGGTTTTTGTTTTGTTTTGTTTTTTGTTTTTTGTTTTTTTTTTTGCCAAAGAATGACTCAAAATCAAGTGCTAGATGTTTGAAAATGGTTGTCTTAAATTTTTTACAGGGACAAGTTCTGTAAAACAAAAAAACTCACCTGACATGAGTAACACAGATATGTCACCTAAGATAATATCAGTATTATACTATGGGCAAGATGGTGAAGGTCAAAAGGAGGCTTTAAGGAGACATTTTATTAGGACCCTAAAGGAACATTTATCTAGAAATGTAAGCCCTGCAATTTGGCCCCTTGAGGGCACTCGATAATTCCCTCTGAGGACAAAGTTACCTCACTCTTTTACTCTTTCTTCGTTTAGGTTGTCTTCTTTTCCTAGGGGAGATCTCTTTTTTTTAATTTATTTTTAATTTTTTTTTCTAGCTGAGGATCCAAAAAGTTGTAGTCCATATTGCAGAGGAGTGGTTCTTCAGACCTGAGTGGCCATCAGCATCCCCTGCAGGACGTGTTAAAACACAGATTTCTGGGCTCTACATCTAACCTCTGAATCAGCAGGTCTTGGTGTGGCCACAGAATCCATGTTTCCAACACATGCCCAGGTAGTACCATGGGCCCAGCAGGCATTGCGCTTTAAGAAACCTTATCCCGCGGTCTTGTGTTTTTTCTTCTTGTTAACCAAGTTGGGAAGACTTTATAGACATTGCAGAATGTTTTGAAACAGTCTTTAAAATGGCTATGTAGCATATTTAGGAGTAGAGTTGAAGCTTCGTGAAATTCAAACAAAATAAGTTTATTATTCCCATAAAGCTGGGAAGTGGTACCATAGACGTCCAAGCTGCAGAGTGGTCCAGAGAGGGGGAGTAATAGCAGAGCCCAGTAATAGCAGAGTCATAATCTCTTACAGGAAAGTGTTTCTCAAACACTATGGAAGTATCTCCTTATTAATCAATCCGATTGAACTCTTAAATCACATAAACCCATAATTAAAAGGGGTGTGGACTGGACAAGTGGAGACTGAATCTGTGGAGATTGACTATTATTCACATTGTTCATTAATATTGCCTCACATTCTTCAAAAAGACTGTTTAGAGTTTACCATATTACTCATTTCTGTAGAATTACATGTGAATCCTAGCGTCTCATCTTAGCCAGCAAAATCGTCAGGGTGGCAAATCTTGGAGCAGCATGTTCTAGTAAGAAAGATTTGGAATCAGAAGATTCAGATGATTCTTGGTTCTGCTTTTCAATTATTATAACATCTTAGACACATTTTCTCCCGATCTTAGTATCTTCACCTATAAAGTGAGGCTAGTAATATTTACTCCACCGAGTCTGTGAATGTTCATTGAATGCTTAACCAGGCATTGCGCTATGCTGTGGTGATGTTTAAGAGAGTAAGGCAGGCTTCTTACTTTTAACGCACTCATAGAATTATTTTAATGAATTAATGAGAGTGTGACCATCAAGAGTTTAGGAAACTATAGAGATCTAATGTAGAAGATTCTTGTTCTCTGCAGAGCACTGGCCCTAAACATGGATGGAATGAGCTTCATCTTTTCATGGGAAGAAGTAAGACAGAGGGCAACTCCATGTTAAGGGAATCCTCTCTGCAGAAACGTTGCTGCCATTGATTTTGGCATCCAACTAGTAGGTTGCAATTACCACGGATGTTTTTCTTCAAAATATTTTGACCTCTGAAGAATTCAAATTATATTTTCATTTCAAGAAAATATTGATTTAGCTGCAAACCAGAGAATCTAAAAAAAATGGCTGGAGTATCTGCTCAATGAATAGCATTCAGCTGTGTGATATAAAAAGTAAATTTAATAAAATTTAACATAGAAAAAAATACTGAAGAAACACTCCTCGTAAAACTTAACATCAAATGATTTGGAGTCTTATCGCACATGGTTGCTTTTGTTTTTGTTCGTCTTGCTTTGCTTTTTAATGACTCTTTAAACTCCAGCTCAGAATCGGAGGTAGGTTTCTTCACACCGTGGTAGCACTGGAGGCTGGGCTTCAAATCTTACTGAATTTTGTTCTGGTAAAGCAATTTCATTCTCAAATTGAACATGTCATTTCTTCTTTATTAAATTTCCCAGTTATTCTTTCACCTCAGGTTTTTATGTTGCCTCCTACTTATTTCTGGACTGTTCATTCGAAATGTGGGAAGGCACAAGGGTTTCTATCAAGTCTCATGTACCTGGTAGCTATCAGTTAAAAGCTAACATGAAAAGACAGAACTCACAACCAAAATGACTGCTATTGGTGAACTTGGGTGAAGTTCAGAGGGAATTTGTGTTGGGCAAAGAGAAATGGCCCTAGTGTGTTTCCATACCTTTAGGCAGGTCTTCATTTCAGTGCAGTTTATGGAACGGATGATGCAAATGTGGCATCATTCCAACATTTCTTGCAAGGTGCCCAATGTCTTCCTGGGAAACACCAAACAGCTTAACACCTATAAGAGAAAATTGGTTGAACTACTTGTTTAATGTGCTCTAGGTTTTGAAACAGTTCAGTTATTCTACCATTTTATTTTTCAATATAGACTTTCCTTAAGATTTAGTTTAAGGAGTTAAAGGAGTAGAAAAGAATAGATAAAATATGTTCTTTTCTACTCCTTTCTCCTCTGCCCCCACTACTCATATCATGCCATCATATTCAAACTTTTCCTGAATTTATTGGTGATTTCCCTATGTACAGTCAATTCTTAACACTTCTAAAGAAGTAATCTTTGGTGCCATTATTTTATTCCTTAAAACACTTCACCAAGCTCAGGATCCTAATTATGAGCTGCAAAGGCCAGCTGTTTCTTCTCCCATACAACTTTGCCTCATTTTCCCACTGGTCCCTGCTCAGTACTTCTCAGAGAAGTTCAGCTAGTTTGCGCCCTAGAATTGCTCTCAATTGGCTAATTTTGGTCTTACTCATGCCATCCATTTCCAATAAGTTAAATCACTTTCGGCCTTCTAAATCCAGCATGTCAACTGCTTCTTCTAGAAGGACTTCAGGATGTAGGTAGACATTCAGACAGTCTTACGTAGATAGTGTGCAGTGTGCAATATATCAATGCAGGGAAATCCTGATGAACAGTTTATCCAGTTACACAGAATCACCTTGACCTCTTATTGTATTTTTTGCTTCTCTTCCCTGCTCCCTCCTTCCCTTCTTCTTTCTTCCTTCTCCCTCCTTCCTCCCATCGTTCCTTCTTTCCTTCCTTCCTCCCTTCTCCCTTCCCTCCCTTTATCTGTTTCTGTCTGTCTCTCTCTCATACTAAAGTGAGCTGTATTATTCAAAATACTTGGATTTGTTGTAGACTGGGAGGATTTGATCATCTATTTTAGTACCTCTCCATGTAGAACAAAGACTATTATTTTGGCCTTATTATATAATTATTAAATGCTAGTTATGTCATATATTCAAAAACAAAAACTACACAATAAAACTTTAACAACAAAATTCTGTGTCTAACAGTGGGTACCGCCTTCTTCAAGAGACGATGACCATAAATACCCCTAGGTCAGGACTCGTCTACCTGTACTTGGATAAACAATTCCAAAGGCGTTTCTGCTCAGGGTCATCAGTGCACACAGGTGTGTATGCCTTGATGCTCTCTAGTCGATTCAAGGCAATTTCTTCTTAGTTTCACAACCATAAGGCATTTTTCACTCATTAAACAAAATTTTGTTGCTGTCTACTAGATTCAAGCACTGTGCTAAGCATTGTGGACATAGAAATAAAAGATACTTAGACTCTGGTTTAGTGGTAGGCAAATTGCAGGGGTGGGTAGAGAGAAAAAAGAGAACAAATGCAGAATTACAACACAAGATGACGAGTGCCCTCATAATACAAGTTCAGAGAATTACACTAGAATAATGAAACTTTCCTTACTGTAAGCATAAAGTATGAGCAATATTTAAAAATGCATAAAAGCACAATAAGAAAATTAGACTGAACTGTATGAAATGATGTTCTGTAGGGCAAAATGGTAGGCTCTCAGTGATTTCGTATAGTTCAACTTACTAAAAGTTATAGTGTCTCCGCTCAGGGAAAACATCTAATAACATATTGGAATATAGTTCTCTACAATCCTTTCAATGATACTACATATTCCCAGAAAATATGCACATATATTCACATTTAAAGTGTGTCTTTTTAAAGTAAAAAAAAGAATTATGCTTTAAATTTGTTTTTTGACTTTCTCTCATTAAAAATATTATAAACATCTAATCAAATATAAGTCTACGTAATTTTTAATGACTGAATACTATTCCACAGTATGAATGAGCCATGATTTATCTATTATATCCTCATCGCTGGATGCTTATGCTGTTTTCCAATTTTCACTCTGTATACAATAGTCACTATACACACAATGCCAAAATGAACATGATGATGTGGGTCTGAGTTATTCTTCCTTAATGATTTTAAAAAGATGGCCACAAATTAAAATAACAATTGAGTAAATTAGGTAAGATTTGGCCACCAAATCCCATATTTTACCCCTCTGATTTGCATCGTATGCCAAATGTCTTGGAATGTTTAATAAAATCTCTCTACCTGTTTTTTAAGCTTCATAATTTTATTAGAAAAACATCGGCATAGAAAGAAGGTGCAGTTATGGAAGACAGGCCCAGGATGGATAACCACTCTAAGAAGAGGAGCCAGATAAACACCACTTCTCAGTAAACAAATAACATCAAGCTACTGTAACAATTGCCCTGGTCCCTCCCCTGAGAAGGGCCAGTCACTTGCAATCGTTTGGCCCTCTTTCTGCTCCCGAGTTATTGACTTAGAGCATGACATGTTTGTATGATCGTAACTAAGTCACCAAATGGGAAACGTCTAAATCAAGTTGCAATTAATGTGTCATAAAGTGCTGGATAATAAGCCACACATGACCTCCAGGAGTGACTCATTTTTAGAACTAACCCCCAGTGTAAGTCTGAAGCAGCAGAAGACTGGAACGAAAAGAAAAAAAAAAAAGAAACAATCCTTGCTAGGTTATTGTGGGGTGTGAAAGCCACACTGTTGTGGAAAGGCAGTGTGAATCCATATTATGCAGAAATCAATGGCAGCCCAATCTTTGCAGACTGCACGAGGCACTGCGTGACAAGGGCACAGCGATTCTCCTAATCAAGCAGGTTGTGTGAAAGCAAAGAGTCCAGCTGAGCTTGATATATCCAGCTGGACTTTGTTTGCTACTTAATGGAGCAGGTCATAGTTATAACAACCCAAAGAAATCAACCAGCCTCGGCTTGAGGAGCCCACGGAAAGTGTGGGAACTCCAGCAGGTCTATGTTAAATCACTTCTATAGGTCATCTGCAGGGAAAGAACTCGGCAAAATAATAAAGGAGCATCATTCTGCTGTCTGTGTTTATGATTCTTCCCCAGGGAAGGGAGTTGGGTGGGGAGGAAAAGCAATGTGACTGGAGAAACATTTTGTCTTTTTTATTCTATGCATTATAAAGCTCTTGGCAGGGCATCGGGCACTGAACTTAGGTCCCCCTTCTTGAAAGCCACACGTTACAGGGGTTTATAAGCCAGAGTGACAGTGATAAAAGGCCAATTCAGGGCTTGGGGACAATTTTCCCTAACAACATGCTTTTGTCTCTTTGCCTCCTTAAGCACCTGCTGCTTCCCGCAGCCCTCTCTCCAGCACAGCCTTCTGGGCAGCTCTGACTCTGAGCTGGGAAGCGCAAGTTCAAAGTTAATCTTTCTTGTCACTGTCAGGGGTGTGTGCGGAAGACCAGTGCCACTGCCCTCACCCTGGCATGAAAAATACCACCCTCAGAATGCATACGGAATTCAGGAGGGGGAGATGGGGTTCTTTAACCTTCTTCAGGTCTGGGGCCACTTTTGCTTGAGGCATTGAGATCCCTCTCCCATTCTCAACAGAGTCCTTAAAAAGCATTCCAGCCACAAAAGCTCTTGGGATTAAAGCATGCTGTGCAAAAGGTGCCTGGTCAATAGATAAATGAATTAGATTGAGGAGTGACGAGTTTTCTGAATACAGGTATGTTGGGGTGCCGCGGGGAGAGGAAATGAGCGCTCTCTCGATTTGAACGCTGACGACATTGTTCCTTCTCATTCCTCATTCACTGTTGAAGAGCCAGACATTGGCAGCCTGCAGGGCTGCAGCCACTGAAGTTTGGTGAAGAGTCACTAGGGAAAGTGGGGAGCCCTGATAATTAATACTGTTATTAATTATATAATTATTACTTTTTAATTATATAATTATATTTTTCATGTCTGGAAAGATTCTATCAAACTGACTGGAGTAGGTTTGCCTGCTAAACCCCCCCAAACCCCCCACCCCCCTCACCCCTGTTCAACAGATGAGTGTTCCCTTGTTCCCTGGAGGGGTGGCAGCTTTCTTTCAGCAGGGCGGGGTGAGGGGAGGAAAATGGGATTGTGGAGGCACCCGCCTTCATAAGTCTGAAGTCAGGGGTCACCCGCCCATCCTGATTCTTGTTCACATGCTGTGAAAAGGGCTGAGTTTTAGGTGGAGAGCTGCTTACACCTAAATGAAATCGTGTGGGAAATGTGAGACTTTCCTCTTTTCCTAATTGATGGCAAAATAGAAGAACCCTGAGTTGCTGGGTCCGGGCTGAGTGAAGTGTACATCTTTTCTGTAGAGGGTACCATGGTGGAATGTAACAGACACGGTGCCACAAGGCGGAGATGGGTTCAAATATTGGCTCTGCCACCATCTTGCTAAGAGCCCCTGAGTGAGTCTCCTCACTTCTCCCGGGACTGGGCTTCCTCATCAGCAGAGGGAAAAGTCTGGAGCCCGTGATTTTCAAAGTCCTACCTAACATTCTGTGATTATCCTTGGTGTAGTCATCTTAAGCCAAGTCCTGCTTTCTGGGCCCCGAAACTTCCTTCCTGCTGTGGGATGGCACTAGGCAGTCTTCTGCCTTAGACACCTTTGTTCTGACAGAGCCCTGGCCATTGGAACTATACATTGAACCAACCCCCGCCCCCCATTAGAGCACAGCCTTGCTGCTGTTTTGCATCTTTAATACTCCTCAGTGAAAATTCACTGTCCACAGTAATGGCCCTGGGCACTGAAAATCCTTGTACAGCAAAGATTCCATGTTTTTAGCATAGTGCATAACTTACAAGTCAGGAAAGTAGACTTATTAATAAGAAAGGCTTAAGAACAGCAATGGCTGAAAAAGAAGAGTTGAATTGTGTCATGGGCTGAATAATGGCCCCGAAGATACCCACATATGAATCCCCCAAACCTGTAAAGGTTATCTCCCATGGCAAGCGGATTTGGCAGATGTGATTAAGGGTCTTGAGATGGGTAGATTATCCTGGAGTGTTTCGGTGGGACCGATGTAATCTCTGTGTAAAAGGGACATGGAGGAGCCAGAGTCAGATGACAAGGTAATACAAGGACAGAAGCAGAGGTGGGAGTGATATGGCCACGAGCCAAGGAATATCAACAGTCTCTGGAAGCTGGAAGGAACAAGGAACAGACTAATTCTCTCCTGGAGTTTCTGGAAGAAACCAGTCCTACCTACACCTTGATTTTATCCCTGTACAATTCAATTCACTTCTGACTCTGGCCTCCGGGCTGTAAGAGAATAAATTTGTGTTGTTTTAAGCCACTAAGTTTGTGATAATTTGTTACAGCAGCAACGGGAAACTAATACAATTTATAAAGATAACAGTTAATGAAGAATTTAAGTTTTTTTAATGCACATTCACTGAAGATTTTGGTTAATTTAGGTTTTATTTGAAAGCAGTTCTTCTAATGAATTAATACTTTTCTAAACATGTCTTCCCCCAGCAAGACCTAGGAATTCACATTCCTTTTGTTTCAAATTCTTCCCCATCGTTAGAGGTTTATGTGCCATAAATATCCCACCATGTCATGGTGGACAGCTGCCATCCAAGGAGCAGGATGACCTGCAACTGGGTCTGTTTTTTTCCATTTTAGCAGTCAGTAGTTCCTGTCCTCAGTCCATCAGTAGCTTGGGAGACGCAGCTTCTCCAGAAGTCTCTAAGTCCTTAATCTTCAAGCTGCAGGTAGGAAAATTTGGCCTCTTCAAATTCCCAGAACCCCCTGAGAAATACAGGCATCAAGCGTTCTTAGTTCTCTGTTAAAAAGAGCAACTGTAGAGGAATGGCAGCCCAGCAAAGAGGACCACCACCCTCAGATGTCTGCTTTTTCTGCCTCCATGACGTTACCCCCAGGCCTTTCTTTGTAAGCTATTTCTGCCAACCCTTCCTTGCTACTTAATTCAGCTCCATGTAATTAAATTGAGAGAGTGCACCATGTGATTTAGGGTTGAATGTCCAAGGACGATGGAAAGATTGATTTTAAAGTAACTGAAGAGAAACAAATTTAAAAACTATCCTTCCTTAAAACTTCAGAAAGGTCAGTATTCTTAATTGGAGAGGCAGGTGTTGGATAACAATTCTGCACATTCTTTGCAGATGTCAGCTTATAATTCCCCCGGAGCAATTTTCAGTTAATATGGGCCTTGAGATGAAATTGTTGCATCTGAAAGCCGTGCCGTAGATGCTAAATTTGCTGCTCGTCCACAAACTTGCACGCAGATTTTCACAGTTGATCATCTGCATGGGTGAATTTTCCACTGGGAGGCTGATTTTGGAATTTGCTGTCTGTGAAGACATATACTGGACAGTGACAATATAATTAATTTTAAAAGTTATATATAAACCAAGGAAATGGTTAAGATCTGCAAAGCTCTTAGCAAATCTTATTGTTTACTTGTTGTAAACTTTGAGATGTATACATCTAAATTTTCTTCTCTCTTTTCTCATTTCTCTTTTCTTTCTTTTTTTTTTTTTTTTTTTACATTTATTCAGAGTCTCTTGATGTATCAGGTATCAGGTGTTGTTTAACAGGTTACCCAAAACATGCTGCCTTAAAAAAACCAACTTTCTCATGACTCTAGGATGGCTGGGGCTCAGCTATGTGGTTCTTCTGCAGTCTCACACAGGATCTCTCAGGTGGTTGCTGTCAAATGACATCTGGGGGCTGGAATAACATAGACTGTTCTACTCATATGTCTGGAACCTTGAGGGAGATGGCTTGAAGGTTGGAAACTCTCTCACTGTCTGTCTTTCTCTTTCAGTCCCCCTGTCTAGTTTGGACATTTTTACATGGCAGCTGGGTTCAAAGAATGAGCTCCAATGAGCAAGGACTTTTTTTTTTAAAGAGTTTTTATTTATTAATTTGAGAGAGAGAGCCAGTGAGAGCATGAGCAAGGGGGAGAGTCAGAGGGTGAGGAAGAAGCAGACTACCTGCTGAGCAGGAGCCTGACAGAGGGTTCGAACCCAGGACCCCAGGATCATGACCTGAGTGGAAGGCAGATGCTTAACTGACTGAGCCACCCAGATACCCCTGAACAAGGGCTTTTAAAAAATCTCCTGTATACATTGTGTTTGTTAATATCCCATTGACCAAACACAGAGTCAATGTGGAAGGGGACCACACACACAGTCATTACTAATAAGAGGTGTGAGTCTAACATCCTGGGATCTATAGTGCTGTATCAGAAGATAACCCTGTTTTTGTCCCCATATTAAACATGTATTTACAGAATTTATTGAAAATGAGGATAAATCTAAAGTTTAGAGTCATTGTTCAGCTATGAAAACAGATACATCAGCTAATGAATTCATTATTTTGTTGCATTATTTCATATTTGGTTGTAATATTTCAAAGACTATGACATTTTGATGCTGAAGAGAGCACGAAGCAGGGGCCAGGCATCCCACGTTCATCCCTAAAGGTTCCTAAGATTCTCATTCACTCAGTTGTCAGAATTCACTTTAAGGTTCAATTGGGTGGTGATAATCACAAGTTGTTAAAACAGGAGTCCTGGTCAAGTGCATCAAAGTTCCATTGCTTCTACCCACCTACCATGAGAAAGAATTTGCTTATTGGTGTCTTGATTATGCCCATCCATTCTTTATGTCTACAAACACAAATCTTGGACATTATCTATTCATCATTTCAGGGGATACCTTTGACATGCCTTTGCCTTCAGCTATGTCTTAGGGTAGGGCTAACTGGCTGACAACTCACTCTACCTGTTACCTAATGTAGCCTGGCACATAGTATGTGCTCAATAAAAAACTCTTGCCTGAATAAAATGCTAGGCATAATAGCTCAGTGTTTGTTGGCTTTTCTCACTGGTCCAACTTGGGGAGTTTTTTTTTAAACCCATCAAACCTACTTTGACAATGTTGTATTTTGGGTACAAACTAGGATAGGCCTTTTTCAATGATGGAATGAGGCAGAACTTTGGAAAACTTCCAATCACACAATATTTCTTCCCACACAAAAATTTTCCCTTTGTCATCAGTTAAGGTTATTAAAAATAATCAAGTAAAATAATTTGCTAAAATAAAAAAGAAAGTCAACCAAATTCAGAACCTGAAGAAAACACGGTAACTTGGTCTCTGCTGTTAACAGCCTCCTATTTAAGGTCTTTGTAAGGGGTCACTGTACAAAGAAATTGCTAACAACCATGGTTTTTACCTGTGACTCTGAAACATGCTGATAAAATGCTCTCTCATTTCCCTCTCTTTCTTGGACCATTAGCATTATTCTGCTATATTTGGAGCTGAGCTCGAACCAAATCAATAAAGTCGTTTATTTTAAAGAAAACAGATTTAAGAAACAACAGACTTGACTATTCTGATAAAACATAGCAAGCTCAAAGTATGAATGCAGTGTTGAGTGAAGGATTTGATTTATATGCCATGCAGAAAAATCCAGTAAGCAGAAATGGAAGTTTTTATTGTCTTGTCTATAAATGACTGTCCATAAATATAAAATTATTATTTATTAAAATAAATTTAGCATTTTATTATAAATATGGCCATTGTAAATAACAACCTTTTATTATCTTCTACTCACAATGCTGCCTTTTAAATTTTAATCACCTCTGTAAAGTAGCTGCCTCAGTTTGCCAAGATTTAAATAAAAATAAATATCCATTTATGAGTCCAATTTATGCTTTACAAATTGCTCACCATGTAAAAAGCTTTTGTTTGCAAGAGGGAAGAGTGGTAAAGAAGCAAGGGGGGAAATCTCATGACTCAAATACCATCTGTCAGGAAGGATCAACCTGGTCTGAGATATCAATATCTACACCACACTGTGGCTTCCAAATGCAGAGTTATTAGGGGGCACCTGGATGCCTCAGTCGGTTGAGTGTCTGACTCTTGATTTCAGCTCAAGTCATGATCCCAGGGTCATGAGACTGAGCCCCATGATGGACTCTACACTCAGCTTGAGATTCTCTCTTGCCCCTTCCCTCCCCTCTCTCTAAAATAAATAAATAAATAATAAAAAAATAAATGCGGAGTTATTAGCATTGCAAGTTGGGAAGAGCTGGGTTCTTTTATGGAAGGCTGGGCTGTTCCTATGAAATGCAACGAGGGATGATGGGAACTCCTTGCTGCAAAATATCTCCCCTACCCAGGTACCAAGGTATTTGGGATTTTCCTCTTTTGACCTCCCTTCCTTTTTTTTTTCTTTCCCCTCCTTTCCTCCTGGAAACAGAGAAAGCATGTAAAATCATCCTGGGAAAGGAGGCATGAAATCAAAATAACAGTAAAGCCCTGATGAGATTTTCCCTCCCAAGTAGAAAATCTCAAAGCCATGGCAGTAGATAGAAGCCCACAAAAGGAGGAAAGAAAGGAAAGCTCTGGAAAAATCTGAATGAGGCCACAAAAGAGAGGTCAAGAGTGACAAGCTAGGCCTTCCACATGGCTTTGCCAAAGCTGACCCTGCAAACCTGTGATCACTGGGGATACCACTTTGCTGAGGGGTGACAGCCAGACAGAGGAATGTGACACAAAAGAATCAATGTGAGGCGCCATTCCTCAAACATTGGCATGTTTTGCTGATACACTAAGAGAAGGACTTGACACTTTTAAGCCCTGAGGTTTGATCTCAGACTAACTCTAAGCAACTCCAGCTGCAGCATCCATTCTTGTAGGCACTGGTGATAGGAAGGGTGTCGTTGGTACTGGACTGACCAGGAAAGTCCCCATCAGCCACCACATAGGACCTCCTTGTGATTAGAGTAGCAACCAAGTGCTTTCTTCATAAATCGTAATTGTTAACCTTTATGAAATCACTATTAGGAATTATTTCTGAGTTATACCTCTGAGTTATATCTCTATAGCTAGATATGGTTATGGGTATGGGTATAGACAGCGATATTATATATCTATCAGTATAAACTAATGAACTGACTTACACTGTTTATTACTGTAACTAATACACTAACGAATATGGATGGAAAATTTCTTTATTTTCTCTCTTAGCATTTGTAGTTTGTATCAGTTAGGCTTCAACCAGGAAAACAGAAGCCAATCTCAGTATATAAAACCAGTGGATTTTAATATAGCGAATTGGTTAACTGTTCCCAAGAGTGATAAAAGCTGTGAAGAACAGGGAAGAATGCAGAGCTTAGCAGCAGGAAGTCCCTACAATTCCTATGCCGCATGGCGGGTGGTGTTACTAGAGCCTAGGGGCTGGGACCATCCAACTGAAGGTTGACCCTGAAAGCCTGGCTGTGGAGCTGGAGTCTAGAAGGAGATGAAACTGTGGTTGGGGATGTGGCCCGAAGTTGGGGGAAAGGGGAGATGCCTTGACCTTTCCCTTCTTCCCACCTTGGCCAAGGAATGCCAATGACAGCTGGAGCCACCGCAAGCTGGAGGGGGCAAGAAAAGTTTCTTCCCTAGAGCTTCAGAGGGAGCACAGCCCTGCTAACACCCTGATTTCAGACTTCTAGTCTCCAGAACTGTGAGAGAATAAATTTCTGTCCTGTTAAGCTCCCCAGTTTGTGGCAACTCATTAGGGCACAACACAACAACAAAGTGCTAACATAAACCTGTGCGCCGGATGCCCCTTTGATTGAAGGTATGTATGGGGAGAACCAGAGGCAGATTTCCCACAAAGCTAACGAAGCTAAGGCTTCAGGGAACCTCACTTGCATTGACCTCTTTGAAGGTCCTGGCAGTGTGCTCACATCATCATATTTTTTTAATTAAATAACATCAATAAGTTTGAATGGCTTAACATATTAAAATACCAGCTATCTTATTAGCAACTAAGACTGCTGACCCTTTCCACTCAAGCACCCTTCCCCGCCAATCAGGGGGTCTCAAAGTGCCTGTGAGTGTTTTTAGATTCAAATAAGATGGGGCTTGGGGGGAGTTTAGTTTGTGTTTAGAGGGATTTAGTGTATGTGGTCCACAGGAATTCCTGGGTTTAGTTTAGTGATTGTGGGAGGTCCCAGTGTTGGACTGGCTCCCAGGGTCCTCCTACCGCCACCCTCCCCCTCCGTGGGAAGGGGTGAGTCAGAGGTTGTATGGTGAAATGCGTTTATCCTACAGCACCAACACCGCAGGGATGTGGCTGATGGTGGAGAAACAGTAAAGAGAATGAAGCCAGAAGCTTAGTCTGAGCAAAATCTCCCAATCACCAGAGGTTTATAATTGGAGGTGGAGGATTCAGGTCTCACCGATGACTGATCAAAACAAAAGTGATCTCCTGTCAGGAGTATATTCAGTTTTTCAGCATATGCAGTTATAAATGCAACATATTTTTTTCTTTCTTAGTGGGAATTGTCTAGAACAGATGATATTATAATAGCTGTGATGGTAGAGTATAAGCACCCAGCAGTCCTACAGAGCCCAAGTATTGTCTGTAACAGCTCATGTAAGAAACTTCATAGTTTTCCTGAATTTGACAAAAATCCTAAAAATTTACATGACATAGTCAACAACAAATTGTGAACCTGAAAGAAACATTTAAAAATTGTCAACAATAAAAATATATTTTAATGAATTATCCTAAAGGAATTATTTTATCTTTTACTTCTATGAAACATTGTATTAATAAGAACCTTGTTACAAGAAGTGGCAATCCAAACAGATGCAGCCAAAAGATGTAGAAAAAAAGTATTATAGAAGTGATTCAGGCCATTAATTAATAAAAATATTGTGTTGTTTATCTGGATTTCATGATGTCTGTGGTATTTGTTGCTTTTAAAATGTGTAATTTGTTGTGATTCTTTTTCTCATTCTAAATAAATATTCACTTTTGGTAACTAAATTTCGTATTTGTCATTTTGTGTTTTTTTTCTTAAAGAGGGCTCACCAAATTATATAAGCATGAGGTCACTCAAAGCCTGTGTCTGCCCTGGGAGGGCAGAGGAGTACCGTGTCAGTCAGGGCAATTACTGCAAGTCAATACCCAAAAGTTCCAGACCATCTTCTTCATATGAAAGCTCTCATTGGCCATTATTTTCAGTAGACTACCCCCTCTGCCCTGCTGTGGAGTCACCATCCTTTCTCTCCATCTCCCTTCCTTCTCAGTGGGTGGAAACCGCTTCCCTTTGACTTTGTTTTGCCAACTAATTGATTCAAACCTCAACCCATAAGAGGTTCAAGGCCTATCTTTTATATCCGAGAATCCCATGGAAGAATTTTCTTACCAGAAAAACCACGTTTCTTTCATCTGCACACTTTGAAACACAGAATGAGCAGTCTTTGAGGTAGAATTGAAGTAGATACCCAGCTGTTCACTCCACAGTTATCCTCCTGCTTCCATGCCACGGACTTCACACTGGGACCTGGTTGCCCATCCAAGGTTTATATTTTCTAGTATCCCACTTCCCAGTGTTAGGGTTTCACTCTCACTTTTGCTGCTCTAGCCTGGACCTTTTCTCTGAACGCTAGGTACTTACATCCAACTGCCTATTTAAAATCTCCTTTTGGGGGGCTTGGGTGGCTTAGTCGGTTAAGCGTCCCACTCTTGATTTCGACTCAGGTCATGATCTCAGGGTCGTGGGATCGAGCCCCAGGTTGGGCTCCATGCTCAGCAGGGTGTCGGCTTGATATTTTCCCTCCCCCTCCCCCTCTGCCCCTCCCCACAGCTCTGTCTCTAAAATACACAAATACATAAAATCTCCCTTTGGCTGAGATATGCATCCTAATTGAGTTATACCCAATGGAAAGAAAATGAAAATCTTGTGTTTCATTTCTAGACCTGGTCCATATGAGCCCTCTTCCCCCATTTGTGCTCCTCCATGCTTATTTCCCTTTCTGCACTGGAGATGACTTCCAAGGTGACCTTGAAATCCACCTGTCGCAAGCGGCATCAGTCTGGATCTTTGAACAACTCTGTGGAGGTAGGCTGTTCTGCCAACCTGTTCACCTGCCTGGTGCTATTACATGATCAAGAAATCATCTGCTAGTGTGTCAAGCCACTGAAATATGGGGCTTTACTTCTTAGAATAGCTAGAATGACCCTAATATGATGGGTTTCTATTTGGTGATGCCAAATTCCTAGATAGGGTTATTTCCTTCTCAAACACCAGCTCTATAAGTAGACAAAAGTTCATAGAATATTTATTTTCTCTCTTGATAGAATGAGCCAGAAAGGGATCAATTAATTGGCTAATTATTTATATATTTAGTATTATTATTCTCTTTAAATAATAATAATTATTATTATACTTATATAAAACAGTTTAAACTAATGTCACTAATGAGTGCTTACTCTGTGCCAAGGCTTTATTCTAAGTCCTTTACATGTGCTATGTCACTGAATCCTCCAGTGGTTCCATAATACTCTGCATTTTCCAGATGAAGAAATCGAGGCATAGAGAAATTAAATCAGCATCTTGAGTAGAGTCAGAATGTAAAGCCAGGGGCAAACCCTCACACAACCCAGTACTGAGCCTGGTATACAAAGTTCAGATCAGTATCACATTTACAGACTCGTATTTAGATTGCATGGTGACATGCTCCTGTCCTGTCTCCCTCAAAGCTGTACTCTAATGTGGCTTCTTGGCCCTGGTGGGCTCCTTGGCCACATTGTTATGCTGAATCACCCATGGCCCAGAGATTGCCATGGATCCTTGGTTTCTCACAATATTTTATTCATGTGTAACACACAGCCTAAGGAGCCTGACTCCCTACCTCGGCAAGGAGAAGGAATGAGCTCATGTCCTTAAGGTCCGTGGAGCTCCTGGGAAAGTGGGGTTAGATAAATAGCTTTATTAGTTATGCCACTCACTCAGCCCCTCAGTCTTCTCAATCTACCAAACTGCACGAATAGGCTACAGTCTCCCCCTGCTCATCTCTCCCACAGGCAGGCTGCCCATTTTAACTTGGACTGTGCTTCTGGAACATCAGCAGAGGGGCTGAAGTGGCTGGAGGATGGAGCTGGGAACAGGATATAACAGAGGCACTGATTTAACAAAGATGAGTTCCACTTGTTGAGCATATTAGTAGGGTTCGGCAGCGCAGGCTGAGCTCATTTCTTGCTGCTGGAGGAGCTTGAGGGACTCGTATTCTCTGCACCAGACCGCTCAGGGCGGAAAAGAAAGTGGTTTCTCCATGTTGTTCTGCCCTTCGAAGGGACCCATTTTACTAGGCCATAGAGTAAAGGCTTAAAAATATCTCTATCAAAATTCACTTGCTGTTAAAGCTTTTTCTTCCTCCCCTTTCTCTGTTGAATCATGTTAAGGCCCCACAGACACTTACCTCACCAGGCACCAATGGTTCCCACATCCCAAGCCAATGGCCAATTCTGCCTCCTCCCACTCCACTGACCAGCTGCATTCCATACACTCTCTCCTCCTGGAAACACTTCCTTCATGTCACGATTCTGCACGTCCTCCTCTTTTCTCAATGACCACTTTGTCTCCTTTTCCTGGATTCTTCTCAGATCCATGACCTCTAAATATTAGAGGGCTCCAAGGATTAATGCCCACCCCTAATTTCTCTTCAGTCTAGAATCCTGCCCTAGGTGATCTCATCCAGTACAATGGCTTTAAATGTAATACGTCATCTCTATGCCAATGACTCTCATATTTGCAGCTCCGTTCTTGACTTACTCTCTGAACTCCAGAGTCTTACATCCAGACACCTATTTAACATCTCTCCTTGGTTGAGATATGCATCTCAAACCTGTCCAAAACTGAACTCTGATCCTCATCTCCAAACTGCTCCACCCACTGTCTTCCTTGTCTCAACATTACGCAAGTTGTTCAGGTCCCAGACCTTGGAAGTATTTTGACTCTCTCTCTCTCTCTTTTTACACTCCACATCCAAATTCCACTGGCTCTATCCTGGAAACATCTTCAGAATGCCATAATTTCTCCCCACCTCTGCAACTAGGTGCTAGGTCTGAGTCAGTCTCACCTGGATTATTCCATTAGCCTCCTGGCTCCGCTCAGCCTTCACACTGACCCCCAATGGTCTGTTCCCATCACATCAGCCAGAGGGATTCTTTGAAAATCTAAATTAGATCATACCATTCTTCTGCTAGAAATCCTCCAAAGCCTTCTCAAATCATGCAGAATAAAGCCCAAATTGTGATCTAAGCTTACGATTTGTCCTGCCACCATCTCCCTGACCTCATCTCCCTCTCATTCTTTCCCTCTTGCTACAGTGGCCTCCTTAATAATCCTTAAACATGCCCAGCATGCTCTTGCCTCAGGGCCCTTGACTTATTATTTCCTCTGCCTCAAATGATCTTTCACCAGATGTCCACTGTGCTTATTCCCTCTCTTTATTCTGGCCATTGCTAGAAAAATCATCTTTTAAGAGAGGACTTCCTTGGTCACCATATCCAATAAAGCATTCTTTCCATCAGTCTATCAATCGCTGTGCTCTTACCCTGCTTTATTTTTCCTTAGCATTTTATGATAACCTGATATATTAAGTACTTATTTAATTTGTTTATTACTTCTTTTCTTGAAATAGAAAATATAACTTCACTTAAAAAGGAGATTTTTCTGCTTTCTACACCACTGTACCTACATGGGAGTCACAACAAATACATGTTGAATTAATAAATGCATTTCTTCCGATTAGTAGAAATTAAAATATGTGTGTGAATGGTGTGTGTGTGTGTGTGTGTGTGTGTGTGTGTGTGTGTTGTCAACTGAATCATCAAAGGCTGTGTGCCTGGGAGTCTAGAATTTATTCCCTTCTCAGAAAGTCAATGTCTTTTTCACTGTACTTTTCCTGCCATCATGGCCCCAAGGAAAGGAGCAGAATAAATGTGTTTCTGGAAAGAGAGGATATGATGTAGGGGAGGCTATTGTGGCACAGAAAAAGGAAAGAAAAGCCCACCCCTCTTGGTCCAAAATGACAGTGGGGAAGGGAAGGGAGACAAAAAGATGTAGAGAATATTTCAAACACAAATATGCCAGGCCTACCCCCAGGTCCCCCTCCCACCTCAGTATAAATCACAAAAATTCTGAGTGCAGGAAGTTTATCCTCGTTTCTTATTAGATATTCCGAGAGAAGACCATTTCATAGGGTCATCCCCTACCTTCTCCATACCATCCATGAATCAGTAAAATTGCTGCTATGGCCTGATTAGGAGGGGAGCAGGTTGAAATTAGTGCCCTATAATCAGGTCCCCTACTCTGCTTAGTTTCCTATGCCTTCAAAAATATCTACAAGTTCCAGTTGGCTCTATGGAGAGACACAGATGGAAGGTGATGGTGCTTCTTGCAGGTGAGATTGTTGAAGTGGCTCTGTTGCCACAACTTGCTGAGGAGGCTACCTAGTCTAAATGTCAAATGAAAATTATTTTCAGATGTCAGAGACAAATAGGATGAGCAAAAGTTGAACTGGGACAGGGTCACCTGAGAAGGCCACCAGGTCCTTGGTGAGCCAAGAAGGAACAGATCATAAATCTACCAGATTTCAGTAGGAAATGCCAGTGGGGCTAGCAGTGACCAATAGAACAATTAAGCCATCACAACAGAGGCCAACTATGACCCACATGCTAATCCATAATCCTTTTTCCTGATGGTACAAGGATAAGGTGAACTCACACATCCATTTACCTAGAGGTGATATTTGAGATATTTAACAATGATATGACCCAGGTAGTGGCACTGTTCATAAGATGAGTTGATTACTTTTTCCCTGCCCTGAGGTCACATGGATATTTTCCTATATTGGTTTTGTATAATATAAACTTTATAGTTATTCCTTTCATCTAGATATATTTCATCAATATACTTGGAATTGACTTTTGTGTATGGTGTGAGATAGGGATCCAATTTAACATTTTCCCCATTATCGACTCATAAAATTTCCAAAAGTTCTTAGGTTTTTCACCATGCAAAGGGTGATATTCCTTGTATTAGAATAGGTTGGTGGGACGTTAGTGGCAATTTGTATAAATGGATTATTTGTAAGTCAGGTGTTTGTCAGCTGGATGCCTATCCCTCTTATTGTCCATTAATGCTCCATGCTTTAACGTTTTAATCTCCAGGATCAAGTTTTAATAGGTTGACAGACTAGGTCAAGTACACTGGCTGATGATGCAACACCAGGGCATATTATTTGTCCAAATTCCTCGATGGAGCTAAAATCAAAAATAACTCTGCCTCAGTATATGACACATTTTGCTTTTCACATTACTTTGATAGGAGGCAAGCCCAAGGCAGAAAGGCTATGTATCAGCAAGACTGCAAATGAAATCTCTAAAAGCCTGACACTCTTAGGAATTTCTTTACACTGAGGCCATAGCTTTTGTGACTAAACAATAAGCATTTATTCAGCATCTATGAAATGAATTTTAAGTTTACAAAGCTTTAAAAAAAATGGCAAAACCCCTAGTTCTCTGCAATAGGCAAACCAGAAATTCACTTAATTTGTTACTCATCGTTTTGGCCTATAAACTCAAATACTTATTAACGCTGTAAATATGCCTTTTTACTGGCTGTCTGACAGCTCCCATGCTTTCTGTGCTGTCTCCTTAAACATTTATGAGTGTTCATGAATATGCAAATATACAATCTAATGTCTGCAAATGGTTGCAAGTACAAATGCTATGTTAATATTTCATACAGTGATGGGAGCAAATCAACAATCATAAATTTTGAACAAATATGTTGCCTCATTAATAACTAATGAAGCAGTGCATAGAGCTGAGGATTTGGCATTTAATACTACAAGTAGTGTTTAAATAGAGCCTATCAGGCAAGGCCACCGCTTCCAAAATTTTCTCTAAGATCTGATCCTTCCAGGGTGGTTTCTGTTTGGAGATGGTGGAGGTATTTGAGAAGAGAGGGCTTCATAATACTTGTTTTAAAAACTGAAATATCTTTACAGGGTAGGAATAAAAATAATTCTGATGACTAATGAATTGTCCTAAAAGTGGACCTTCCTTCTTGCACAAGAAGCGTGTTTGATTTGATGTTTCCACTTTCCTGAGAGCTGAAGATATGTCACATCAGCCAAAGAGAGCTTAAATACTCAAAAGAAATGGAGAAATCGAGGCATCAAAGGAGTTTGATGGGTTAACCCTTGAGCTATTCAGGGGCCTGAAAGAAGTGAAGTGATTTGCCTTTAGTTGCAGGGCCTGTTCCAGTATCCATGGCTTTTGGTTCATGATCTCAATCCTTCCAAACTTCCCCACATTGCCCCCTCTCTGGGGGCACCAATTTCTTAAGGCATCTCATGTCCCAGTGAATCAAATACCAAAGTGCAAACTTGCAATCACTATATGTCTGAGAGATTACGTCACAACGTTAGACTAGAGTAAAATATCAACAACACGTTCAAAAGTCACTTTATATTTCTGGGTGTCAACATAGTCATTTACCAGTTGGATTAAGATCCTGTCTATCTCCCCAAATTTGAAAACCCCCAGTGGGCTCTTCCCTGGATGAGACACAAGATGTTTCAGAATTGTTCAGCTTCTCTGAATTAGCATAAAGAGCATCGTGACAGTTTTATGGGCCTATAGGAACAGGATGTGTAGTAGATTGGATAAACTAGGACTGGCTGCATGGTATATCCTGGAAGATTCTCTTCAAAAATAAATTCTTGATGTCAGCCTAATTATCATTTGTGTTCTCTTCATGGAAATCATCACAAGACTTTTAGTAGCAGTAGTACTTTACCATTTCTTGAGTGCTTTTTTATATATTATTTTATTCCATCTTCACAAGTTGCTCCATAAATAGGTATAATTATCCACATTTTACAGATGAAAAACTCCATCTGAGAGAAGTTAAGTCATTTACTAAAAGAGAAGAAAAAAATCTGGTTATCTGAATGTGTGAAAGTTGGGTTTTATTATTATATACAGCTTTATAAAATAGTCTCTTAAAAATATTCTTGACTTTTAAAAATGGGCTCCTTTGCCATTTATGTACCTGCACTAATTTACTTGAGTTTCTTTTATTCAGATTTCATTTTCAGTTAGCCTGATTCTCTTCCTTGCTCAAGTCCCTATCCAGGTAGAAAATAAAGGATTTATGGGTTGGCAGTAATTTTTTTTTTTTTTTAGTTATACATTTTATGCTCAGTGGTAGTAATCTATTAAAACACCCCTTTGTAAGGATCTCAGTGGTGATGGAACACTTACGTGTCTTGGCTATGGTGGTGATTACAGTAGTCTACATATGTGATAGAAGGCATGGAAAGAAACACACACATACACACACACATTAGTGCGCGGAAGACCAGGGACATCCAAATAAGACTGGTGGATTGTATCAATGCCCATTTCCTGGTTGTGGTATTCTATTACTGTTATGCGAGGTGTTACCATTGAGGGAAACCGAGTAAAAGGTACACGGGATCTCTCTGTATCGTTTCTTACAACTGTATGCTAATCTATAGTCAGCTCAAAATTAAACTACAGTTTACGAAACCTCAATTAAAATACAATTAAACTATTTTTTAAAAAGCCCTTTCTGGTTAGTTGACATTGAATTGTTCACATAATTCTTTTGGATACTTTCGATCCAGAGGAACATAAAGAGTACTTCAATATCTTTTATGCTCTGACTCTGAAATACGGTACCAACGGAGTGTGGCTGGGTGTGGTGGAGAGGCTGCTGGGGGAAGGTCCCTGGACACTAAGCTGAACCCTTCTATTCTCTAGCAGTGTATTTTGAGCAAGTCACTTCCTGCTTTGAGCCTGTTTTCTCATTTATAGAATTCTATGAGACTAGCATAGAGCTAGCTCTTAGTCCACAGGAGGGCACCTCCTCGCCCTCTCCACCAGCTTTCCAACTTTACCTCACTCATCATGTCCATGGTAGATATGTCTTTTACCTTCCTTCAAAAACATTTTTGATTTACCTTTTTCAAAAACAAATTTTGTATTATGGAAAAATTGAAGCATATGCAAGAAAGACTATTTTAATGATTCCTCAACAGTTATCAACTCAGGGCCAATCTGGTTTTCTCTATACCTCCACCTGTTTCCTTTTCTAGCACCATTTCCCAACCCTCCCCCATACCCTAATCACTTTGAAACAAATCTCCAACATCATAGCATTTCATCTGTAAATATTTTAGAATGTGTTTCTGAAAGAAACAAGCACAAACACATCACCACAACACTATTACCATATCTAAAACATTAACAATTCCTTAATATCATCAAATATTCAGTGTTCAAATTTCCCTGATGTCTCATGATTTTTTAAAATAGACTGTTCAAATCATTATCCGAATGAGATCACAGCAGATAGTTCTAAAGTGTGTTTTTCTTCTGCTAACCCAGCAACGGCTCCAGAGTCTCTCTCAACCCAGCACTCCAAACCAGACTGACTCCACGGGTCAAAGTAGGGGAACTGAAACTATGATGCGTTCCCTGGACTAGAGTTCTGATATGTCCACTTAAACCAATGGTTTCTAACTGATCTTTAAGTCACCACTGAGTAGCTGATAAAAAGCTAAGTGGGGCACCTGGGTAGCTGAGTCGGTTAAGTGTCTGCCTTCTCCTATGGTCAAGATCCCGGTCAAGATCCCAGGGTCCTGGGGTGGAGCCTGAAGAGCCCTGAGGCCAGCTCCCTGCTCAGCGGGGAGCCTGCTTCTCCCTTCTCCCTCTGCCCCGCCCCCCTGCTTGTGCTCTCTTTCACTAGCTCTCTATCTCAAATAAATAAATAAAACTTTTTAAAAAAAAAGCTAAGTGTTTTTTTTTGCCTGTAATTAATTTTAATTTTTTCAAAAACATTAAAATTTCATAAAAATATAAAATATGTATTTTATATGATTTTACATATTTTATTTATAATGTATTTTGAAAATAAGTCATATTTGAAATTTAGGCTTCTATGCAAGTGGTTAAGATGAGGGTAGTTGGGGTCCAGCTGACCTGGGCTTAAATCAAAGCATCATTACTTACCAGCTCCATGACTTAAAACGTCTTGATCCTCTTGAGCTTCAGCTACTTCATCTATTATATGGAGATGAAAGAATATGTATCTCAAAGGACTGTGTGAAGATCAAATGAACTAATTTAAGTAATTGATAGTAATTATAAGCAATTAATAATAATGAAAAATAATTGGCCTAATAACCAACAAGGAGTTAGTATTTATAAATTATATTTACTATTTTAGTAACTCTCTTACTTTAGAACATTGCCATAACATAATTTTTGGAATCCAGAATTCTGGGAATCTCCACTTGTCTGAAGGTCTAACTTCTGGAAACCTTAATCATTCTGAACACAGCCATTGTCCTGAAAATAATGAGAGGGGTGTAAAAAAGAAGTTGACTTGCAAGGAAAACAAGTTTTCCAAGATTAAAAATGGAGCTCCCCTTACCTTGAGAACTGTTGGAACTGCTGATCAGAGAGAGGCCAAAAATGGCATCTCAGGGCCGTTCAGAGTGGGGACAAATGGGGCTCCTACCTCCTCTGAGGGCATCTCTGTCACGGAAGAACAAGGAAATGATGTTCCAAGGATAACCCAAGGACATATTAAAAACATATTCAAAAACACTGAAAAAGAAGTGAATTGTCTATTACTCTTAGAACTAGAGAGTAAGCTGTAAGGTAGTTCTTCACTTAGGATAAACACACACACACACACACACACACACACACACACACACAGTGAAGCAACACTTCCCATATAGATAATCTGTTTCAGAGTGCTTCAGAAACCTTTCTGCATTCCTGCCCCCCCACCCCCTCCGCCACACTTTCTGGCACTTTGCCAGCAGCAGGATCCACACTACACAGAATTGGGTGCTCTGGTGGGGCCTGCAAAGGTAAGGTTTTGGCCCACATTCTGAGCTTCTGTCTTTATGTCCTATTAAGAGCACTGTCCTTTTTAAATGTGGCCACTCAGCATCTTCTGTAGTTTTCCACTTCCAAAATCCTCCAGGGTAGAATCGAATGGAGTCATGCTTGGCCCATTGGCAGAGCAAAGTTATGAAAGAAAGAAAACAACACTGAGCCAGGAGAGGGCAGGAAATCCTTCCAGCGCCAAGAACATGGCTTAGTCACATAAGCCCGAAAACTGAGTCTGGGCAAATGGGTCTCATTACGCCTGAGAGGAGTAGAACAGAGAAGAGACGGAGTTTGGTGAACTTAAGACCAAACCCCCCTCTTGGACCTGAAATTGCCCAGGAATCTTGAAAACAGATTGTGTTTGGAAAGCAGGGTATCTAAGCCAAGAGCTGCCTGAACCAGCCCAGGCCAGGGAGCCAGCCAATCTGTACAGGATTTTTTTCCTCCCCTCTAATGATGTTGTTTGGGACTCTGGACTGACATAAGGCCTGGTGGGTGGCAATGAGAGATGGAGGACGGGAGAGTTTTGGGATTTTTCACATCAGAGTGAGAAAGAACAAACTGTGGCCACCAAAGGTAGTGAGTGAATAGAGGACAGTAACATTTCCAGAAGGCGCAGACTGGCCATTTCCCTGGATGTTGGAAATGGGATGGGGGAGTGTGTTTAGAATCACCAGGGACCCTTATGAAACCACAGGACTGAATGCCACTGGTGAAGACCTTTTTCATCTCTGCCCTTCAACAGGATGAATCCTTATTTTGAAATTGTAGACCCCTGACCCCCCCTCCCCTACTTGCCCCCAAAGTTTTCCCAGCCTTACCGATTATGCCTAAAGCTTAAACTACCAGAGAAGAAAAAATAAGAGTAAGAAACAATCACCAAAAAGAGCATCTCCTTTCCCTTTGATTCTTCCTTCTGTTTCAAACCTCTTCACTTCCACAATGGGTCTCCAATTAATCTTTTCTCAATTATTCTCTGAATTGCTCAAATCTTTCCTTAACTGTGGAGGATTGACTTATTCCTGCCCTGGAAATCTGAGGAAGTTTTTTTACTGCTAGACTAAACCTGTGTATATTTTACAAGAGGTATTTTCTTCCTTCATAAATTAAGCAAAATAAACCGAACAACCACAGTACAAAATGATTAGAATAGAAAGTCTGAAAATTATCCCTAAGTTCGTAACCAGACAGCAGATAAGGAGGAATTTCCTAAGGGAAAACTATCCAGAGGGCATACACTGTTGTTTTATAAACCAGATGGTGCCTTTTGGGGCCAAGAAGGCCCAATTTACTCTGCGGTAGCTGAACTTACTATGAAGTATATTAGTGACCTGAAAGAAAGAAAGAAAGAAAGAAAGAAAGAAAGAAAGAAAGAAAGAAAGAAAGAAAAGAAAGAAAGAAAGAAAGAAAGAAAGAAAGAAAGAAAGAAAGAAAGAAAGAAAGAAAGAAAGA